>NC_136488.1:10832959-10915459 GCF_053919585.1 Euprymna scolopes | reverse complement strand
TTGATCTCCATGTGAACGCTTGTGGCTAGCCAGGCCAGCTCCGGATAAAGTCATTTTTCCGCATAAATCACGGGTGTGGTTCTGCATGAAATCCTCCGACAGAACTGATATATCTGACAGATTTTTCTTCCGGATATTACGCTTCATTTTTGCATGCTCATATTTTTTTCTTCTCAAAACTATCACAACCATGATAGACTAAGGAGCGCCACTTTTTACGATCATTGGAAGCACTTTCCCAAACTGAACACGTCAGTACCAAGAGCTTTAAGATTATCTTTGATGTTATCCTTAAAGCGTTTCCTCGGTTTCTGTTGTGGACGCTTTCCTTGTGTAATTTCACCATAGAGCAGGCGCTTTGGCAATCTATCGTCGTCCATCCTTGTCAGATGTCCAGCCCACCTCATCTGGTCGCGTATAATCAACTTCTCGATACAAGGTACATCAGCCCGCATGAGAACATCCACATCAGATATAAAAGTGCTCCACCTGATGCACGGAATGTGTCTCAGGAATTTCTGGTGCACTCTCTCCATGACTTTTATATGTCTACCATAAGTTGTCCAGGCCTCAGAAGCGTACAGCAGGGATGGTAAAATACAAGATTTATAGACACTGATCTTTGTATGAATAGTTATACCCCTGTCAGACCATACTCGCTTCTCTAAGCCACCAAAAGCCTTAGTGGCACGCTGTATTCTATAGTTGACCTCAGCATCCAGAGTTCCATCTCTGGCGAGAGTACTACCCAAATACACAAATGTGTCAACCACGGCAAGTCTCTGATTGTTGACAAAAATATTTGGTTCCACATACAAACTACCGGGTAGAGGTGTGAATATGACCTTAGTCTTCTTAAGACTAATAGTAAGCCCAAAAGACGAACAGGCCCCCAAAAACAGATCCATTATACCCTGCATATCCCTCTCACCATGGGCCACGAGATCGGCGTCATCCGCATAAAGCAATTCACGAACCAGGTGCTGAAAGGTCTTTGCAGAAGCATGAAAACGACGAAGATCAAAGACCCTACCTGTGGTTCTGAAACGCAAACAAACACCTAGAGAACATTCCCTAAAGGCATACGATAACATAGTTGCAAAATAAATTGAAAAAAGTGTAGGTGCTAGGATACCACCCTGCTTCACACCATTGTCAACCGATATGGGTTCCGACAGGCATCCGTTGAAGTTCAGTCGAGCCTTCATATTAGTGCGGAGCTCCCTGAGTCATCGTAGAAATTGAGGTGGGCATCCCAACCTCCCCAGAATTATCGATAGTGCACTTCTGTTCACCGTATTAAAAGTCTTAGTCAAATCAACAAAAATCTGATAAAGCGGAACGCAGTGTTCAGTACATTTCTCCTGTAACTGCCGAGCAGAGAAGATCATATCCGTTGTTCCTCTGCCCGGACGAAAGCCACTTTGGCTTTCTGGAATGACGGATGGACAAATATACTTTAACAATCTATTGAGTAGAACTCTGGAAAACACTTTGCCAACTGCTTCCAACTAACTTATCCCACGATAACTTCCACAATCGGTCCTGGGTCCCTTTCCCTTGCAAAGTGATATAAGAATTGCATCAACCCAATCCTGATGCACGGAAACACCCCTCCAGACATCAGTGATAAGATGAGGAATTTCATGAACAAGTTTATCACCCCCATGTAAGAGGATTTCCATAGGAATACCATCAAGCCCTGGAGCTCTCCCAACGTTCACTTCCTTCCTCACGTCGTATTAGGTGGGAGTAATATTATATATATATATATATATATATATATATATATATATATATATATATATACATGCACCTTGTCTGTTTGTCTATCTGTGTGAGGAACGATTTCTATCATACCTCTATGCCAGGTTTTATTCTGCAGACCTAAAACTTGATATATAGAGGAGTTTTACTTATGGAACACATTTGATTTGGTCTTTAACCGGTAAAAATAGCTGCTAAAGGGTCAAAATTAAACAGATAAAATTTAGCAGGCGTATTGCTACTTAAAACGATATTGCACGCATACGCAAATATACATTTAAACGTTGAAGTCAGTTAATTTTTAACTATTTCTTATCTATCAGAAAATATCTCAAACGGTTACGACTAAGATTGGAGAGGTAAATCTTTTGATTTCGGTTCTAACTTATGACACCCAAGTCATATTTTTCTTATTTTGAAATCGCCACGATATAGTGGTTACAATATAGTAATCCACACAAAATTGGTTTGATAATAATAAATACGTTATACATAGATAAGATATTAGCCATTCGCAGAAAGTTGTTTTATCATTATAATGACTTATAAGTTTGTCTCAAATATGACCGATAGCTACTTTTTCTTCTATTAAGCTTAGGCATGTGATGTTTAATAATAACCCACTTCTACATATACTAATCATTACTAAGCATAATATACAATTTTTTGCAAAGAGTTTCAGAAGCGACCATGAAACACAGGGTGAATTGTTTAACTTTAATGGTTACTTTTACACAAAACCAAAACGGAACTAGTGGAGCATTGGATAAAGGCATTGCGTCTTTAAGGTTCCAGATGAGCATTGTCTGAAGGTAGCGGTTTTAATCTTACCTAAGAGGCCAAAAGGTGGTACGACAATAACTATGGAAGGCGGTAATTACTGCGGATACAGTTACAAGACTTAGCATCCCTATCCTGTCGTGGTTAATCACTGGACGAGAGCCAGAGGATGAGTTGGCTGAAACGTGCTGAAACAGCAACTATGAAGATGAGGATAACAGTCTGCAAAAAAAATAAATAGACAAATTATGAAGCCTAATCTCAAAGGATTTTTAAAAAAATAAAATAAATATATAAAACCAAAACATGACGCATTCTGATCATTTGAAGATTTGGAAATGGAGGAATTAAACATTTAAAAGTTAATAAGTGTTTATTCTTCCAATCGTATACATTATTAAAATGTTATGAATGCTTCCAAGTCTGTTTAGGTCTGATCTGTTGAACTTAAATGTTCCATGTTTGGAATCTTCTAAATATATATTTTTTTCAAATTTCGTATTCGGAAGTATCGCACGAATTATGTTGCCTACTATCAGATGTTTTACCTGTACTATATTTGGATTTGGGAAAAGTATCGAAGATTAAAAATAGATTATCCTAAATTGTACTTGTATTTTAATTTTCTTGAAAAAACTATGTTCTTAGACGTTCCAAAATTTAGTTTAATGCTTGATTGTCACTTTATGATCAGGAGTTGTATAAGAGCGTATATACCATTAACTTGTCTACTCGGGGGAGGGCAAAGCGGTAGCTCTAGATATATCTAACGTTTTTGACAGGGTATCGCATGAGGGTCTCTTCAGGAAAATTAGATCATACGGTATCACTAGAAGAATACTTAAGATAATAAAATCATTCTTAGATAAGAGAAAAATGCATGTTGTCCTCGACGGTCCTACATCTAAACAATATGATATAAATGCGGGAGTACCTCAAGGACCTTTATTATTCCTAATTTTCATAAATGGCCTCCCTGAAACAAATTACCTCTGAGATGGGTATATATGCTGATGACACCACACTCTATAACAGGCATGACATGAAAACAAATGAACACATAGCTAAAGAAATGGCAGAAACACTAGAGGATGACCTCCGATCTATAGTGGAATTGGGATAAAACTAGATGGTCACATTCACTGCTGCAAAGACTAAACTGGTTTCCTTCAATAATTACAAGAAACCTTCTCTGCCACCAATAGCAATGGCTAATGACTCTTTATCTGAAAGTACATCTTTTAAACTCCTCGGCCTAACGTTCACAGGAAACATGAGTTGGAACAATTACATTTAAAGCATTATCTGGATCGCTGCGAAAATAGGCTCTCTCTACCGTGGTAGAAAACTACTAACACCCGAAAGTATCCTGTACCTCTATAAGGCCACCATTCGCCCATGTATGGAGTATTGTTGTCATATTTGGGCCGGTGCATCTACTACTAATCTCTCGCTCCTAGACAAGGTTCAAAAGAGAGTCGCAAATCTGATAGATCCTGAACTGTCATCTACGCGTCATGCCCTGTCCCATCGACAAAATGTTGCATCTCTCTGTGTGCTCTACAAGTATTTTAATGGTGAATGCTATGACGAACTGAAATCACTTGTACCCCCACGACGTAAACACCCTCGACAAGCCAGACAAGCAGCTAAATCCCACCCGCACACAGTAGAGATCCCTAGATGTAAAAGATATTTTTACTCCAGTAGTTTCTTCCTCGGAACCGCTAGACTTTGGAATTCCATTCAAGGTCCCTACTTCCCCAACTGTACTGACATGCAGAAGTGCAAGTGTAACGTGAACCGACATCTCGCTGCCCAACTCCCTACATAGTACCCCAGTAGCTGTTGCCCCTGATAGTAGCCCCCTACACCAAAGTGGCAATGTTTCTTTTTTGGCGCTAAAAAATATAACAAATGTAATAAAATAGTGCCGTGCTTAATAATTATAGTTAATTTATTTTATTTGTTTCTGGACTGTTATTCTAATCCTGATAGATGTTGTTTCACCACATTTAGGCAAACTTATCCTCTGGACTTTTTTGGGTGATTAAGCACTACAGAATATAAATGCAGAGTCTTGTAACTGTATCAGCAGTAATTTCTGCCTTCCATAGTGGTTGTTGTCTCACTATGTTTTGGGCCAAATAATCCTCCGGCCTGCTTTGGGTAGAATTGAAATCGCTATCTTCATACAATGCTCACCCGGAACCGGAGAGACTCAACGCCTCTATCCACTGCGCCATGAGCCCCGAAATGGATACAGTTACAAGACTCAGCATTCTTAGCCCATCGCGGTTAATCAACTATAGAAGACAATGAAATTGGTCGAAAGGTGGAGAACGAGAACTATGAAGATGAGGATAACAAATAAATGAAATAAATACACAAATTACTCATATCAAAGGATTCCAATAAAAGAGATCTGCTATGAATAATCTTCTAATATTGAGATATAGCACATAACGACCCGTGATCAGAACATTTTCTTATAAGTAAAATAATTACTTTTTTTTACTAATAAAAATTGGGCAAGTATTTCATTGAAATATAATTGGATAGTTTTAACCCCACTCTTAGGTTAAAACATTTTGAGAAACTTAATGATTTATAAATTGTATGTAACCGGGAGGTTAATGGGGCTAGGTTTTGGAGAATTGTCGTATTGTGACGGCGTCAACATTAGTCTGTAAATCTTGGGAGAAGTGATTTATGTAAGGATTGAAAGAATACGCGATAATTTTACGATCGTAATGTAATTATCCTGAAAGATGAGATGAAATACCGATACTAGCGTTAGTCGGTCGTTATAGAATAATGAGTATATAACGAGTAATGAATAGAATTGATGGAAAAACATAGTCGTTGGTATTTGTAAGTTGCTTTGAAATGGACAAAATACGAAGAGTCGGACTATCATTTGTTCCGTTTTAAACTGCTGGGAGATGTTACATAATCGGTATAGAGAATGATGGTAAAAGATGTGGGCATAAACTATGAAATGTTTAGAAAGCGTGTGAAAAAAAAGACCATCAGGCAGGCAGCAGCGATAAATGGAACCAAAATTCGTGACATTTCATACCATTCTTAATTAAGATTTAATTTCATGTTTTTTCGATTGTGTGAAATTTTTATAGTGATAAATAGTTTTTGAAAAGGATAATGTGTTCGGCTTTAAGAAATTATCTTTGAATACATGTGAAAATTCTTAGTCTTTTATTAAACGTTGCTGAGAAAAACATGAAACGTGATAGTGATTGAAAAATAGAGAGATATAAAGAGACGAACTAAGTATATACACACATAGACACACATGTATATATATACATGTATATATATATATATATATATATATATATATATATATATATGTACTATTATATAAAAGCAACTTTCTGTGTGTGAGTTCCTTCTTCATAGTGTCCGAAACCGCTTAGCCTATCTTTTGTAAATTTCACACAAAGCTAATTTCTATATCTTTCCAAATATTTATCATTTTTTATAAATTTTCACTATAACACTACTTAATTGTTTTATGTTTTAATTATTCGTCATTTCTATTTCTTCATCCTGATTATCAATTTACATTTTTTTAACGAATGATGATTGTCGTTAATATGATATCCACAGTTATTATTATGTACATATTTTTATATCAATTGCATTTTTCATTATAATAACTGTTATGTTATTCTTCTTATTATTATTAATATTATTATTATTATTATTATTAATAATAATATTATTTTTATTATCATTATTATTAATATCATCATCATCATCATCATCATACTTATTATCATTACTATTATCATTATTATCATTATTATTATTATCATCATTATTAGTATCATTATTATCATTATTAATATTATCATTATTATTATAATTAATATTATCATCATTATTATTATCAATATTATATTTATCATTATATTATTATCATCATAATTGTTATTATCATTATCATCATGATTATTATTAACATTATTATCATTATTATCATCATGATTATTATCATCATTATTATCATTGTTATTATTCATTATTATTATCATTATTATCATTATTATTATTATTATTATTATTATTATTATTACCATTATTATTATTGTTATTATCATTATTATCTATATATTAATACCATAGCGGGTGTGTTCTTTTGTGTGTCACGTTTTCCGGCAAATTTGATTGGTTAAGATTTCATTCCGGAATATACATTAATTACAGAATACACATTTACGAACGCTCAATGCAGCATTCGAATAGCGTGTTCTCACAGCTATATTTTTTTAAATTCTATAAAATTTAGGGTTATATCTTTCAAAAGCTGTTTAGAAATAATCTTCAAGTACTATCCTAAACTGGGGATGGGGCAAAGGACTTATAATAAGTAGATTTATTTTTAATTTTTTAATGGAGAGTAGATAATACAGATTTTTTTTAATTTTTAGATAATACAGTGGATGTGTTATCGGCAGCTCCAATAACTCTCGCTTCTCCTTTTTTGTCCCCCAGTCCTCATTTCCAATGAGTGATGTTTCTGACAAAGGGTGAAGAAAAAGCTGCTTCCCAGGTCGGTAGTACTTCGTGAACAGTAGTCTTAGGTGCCGGAAATTTTCTGTCTCTATGTCTATCCTGTGGCCATGTAACTAGTAAGGGTGCTCGAGGTAAACGTTTTCATCTGGGCTGACGTAAACAGCTGATAGTCAGGGACCCGAACCTTAGATTAATCACTAAGGAGGCTGTCCTATCAGCAGGTGCAAAGTACTGGAGCTGCTGTATTGCCATTTGGTGAATGGATTCTGGACCATGCAGTAGTCTCTGGTGGGGCCTCCCAATGCCATACTAGTGGGTAATTGTTACGGATTTACTTTATCATGTGCTACAAAAAAAACCTTCCAGTTTTTCTTTCTTACTTTCCCTCTCTGTACTGCTCTAACCAAGTATGCTGACCTGTTCCACAAATCACAAAAACCTGAACATGAAATATCTTTAAAAAAAAGCACGAATAAACCTAGAACCCCATCCCCCAACGTAGACCCCTACTATCATGTCTCCTTCTCCTAAATCAGGGGTCTACGTTCCAACCTTCCAGAGGTTGAAACCCAATTACAGGAGACAAAACCAGACATATTTTTTCTAAGCGAAACTGGAATATGGCCGACCACCTCCTTAGATGAGTTCTTAATTAATGAATACTCTAACTTAACATCTAAATCTGACCCCGAAGATCGCCATGGGCGTGGAATATGTGTCTACATTAAAGATGGCTTCCCGTGTGGCAGGGATATCTCCAGAGAAGCCCCTAACTTACATTATATGTGCTTCCGAGTTACACTTGCTTACACCACCGCATTTATATTTGCGCTCTATCGTCCCCACAACAGCGGAGTTACTATCTTTAAGAGTATATCGGAGAAAATTGATCACATCCTGTCTACTCATCCCGCGGCTAACATTCACATTTGCGGTGACTTCAACGTCCACAATGTTGAATGGCTGACCCACTCAATAAGACTGCTGATGAGGGGAGGTTCTGTCATGATTTTGCCAGTGCCTATGACCTCACTCAGATTTTTCGCGAGCCCACCCGTGTGCCCGATACTACCGGTCAGTATGCAAGCCTTCTAGACCTTTTTCTCTCCACTTCCCCGGAGCTATGCTCATGTGCCGTAATATCTCCTCCGGGATCCTCCGACTACTCCGTTGTATCAGTTAAGATAAAAATGAAATGTAATAAGTCTACAGATGTACCTCTCCACCGTACTGTATACCGATACTCTATGGCGTACTGGGATAGCTTCCGTACATTCATATCTGATCTACCTCTGCATTCCATGTTTAAAAAGAATGTGTCCTCTTTAGTATCAGACCTGACCGAATGGTTAATTGTTAGCATAGACCGATTCATACCATCCAAAAAATTTCAACAGAAACCTAACAGCCAGCCATGGTTCTCCCCTGAATGTGCTGCTGCCACCGCATATAGAAATAACTGTTTCCATAGCTACCAACGTAATAGATGCACTGAGACTAAAGCTGCTTTCAGGACCGCCAGCAACCACTGTAAAAGAGTAATAAAAAATGCAAGAGAGCTATATGCTCAGTCCGTTAAATCCAAAGTAGCTGAGCAGCGGCTTGGTTCCCACTAGTTCTGGCAAATAGAAAATAGGATCCTGAAAAGAAGCGTGCGTTCTATCCCAACCATTATCAATGGTCCAGAGGTCATCTCGTCAGCATCCGACAAGGCCAAACTATTTGCCAAGAACTTTGCAGCAAATTCTACCCTGTGCGAGGAAGGCCATGAACTCCCCGTATATCCTCCTACAACACACAACACGCTAGGTAACATACAAATATATGTGCGTGAGGTCGCCAAGCTAATCAAGAACCTTGACTCCAGTAAAACAACTGACCCTGACGGTATTCCAATTATAGTATTAAAAAAGCTACAAACAGAACCTGCCCCCATACTTACAAAACTATTTAAGCATTGCCTTAAGGAGAAGTGCTTTCCAACACCCTGGAAGACCTCATCAGTATGCCCTGTATTTAAGCATTCAGGTGATAAGTTATCTCCCTCTCAATACAGACCAATAAGTCTCCTGAGTGTCATGAGTAAGTTGCTGGAATCCATATCAAATAGAGAAGTAGTCAACCACCTCAGCAGAAATAACCTTCTTAGTGACACACAATATGGTTTCCGTTCTGCTAGATCTATAGCTGACGTGCTAACAGTTATATTACATAGAATTAGCGAGTCTCTCGACAAAGGCTTCATTTCGAGGGCAATTGCTCTTGACATATCTAAGGTCTTCGATAAGGTATGGCATAAAAGCCTACTTCACAAGATTTCCAGCTACGGTATAACTGGAAATGTTTTCTCTATCATTAAATTATTTCTCTCTGATAGGCTCATAAGTGTAGTGATTGATGGACAGAAATCAGAGGCCCACAGTATTAATGCTGGAGTCCCTCAGGGGTCCATTCTGGGCCCAACTCTCTTCTTGATCTACATCAATGATCTCCCAAAGCACCTACTAAAATCATTCGTTGGCATCTATGCTGATGACACGACTATCTATGGCAACAAATCAAAGGCTGGAAATGGCAACGTTCTCTCCAATTCTCTCTCCTCTGATCTCGAGCGCGTGGTACAATGGGGGAAGAGGCGGCTGGTTACCTTTAATGCATCTAAGACCAAGCTCCTATCATTACATCATAAACGCTCTGATCCCCATCTGACGTCGATTGAAATGAATGGCTCTCGTCTAGGGGAGTCCCCATGTTTTGATAAGGTTCTGGTTTTGACCTTTACTCCTGATCTGAAATGGAACACATACATCAAGCCTGTTGCCAAGATCGCTGGGAAAATGGTGGGATCCTTTTACCGCTCCAGAAGATATAATATCACTAATGATGCAATTCTCTATCTGTATAAAAGCCAAGTACATCCAAGGATGGAGTACAGCCGCCACATCTGGGCAGGAGCTGCTCAAAACAGTCTATCCTTCCTTGACAGATTAAAAAATAGACTTCGTGGCTTGGTGGGGAATGCCCTTTTCTCTTTCCTGCAACCTCTCTCCCACAGAACAGACGTTGCGAGCCTGTCTCTGTTTTATCGTTATTTCCATTAAAAGTGCTCGTCTGAGCTTCATGCTCTGGTCCCCCCCCCGCCAATCTTTCACGAAAACCACCCGACTAACTGAAACCACTGTCAATAATTTTCCCCACTCTTTATCCGTACCGTACCTTAATCAAAACGTAGATTCCATGAACAAAATTTCTTTCTTAGAACTGCACGGCTGTGGAACTCTCTGTCGCTTGCCGCTCCCCCCTCCTCTGAATTCAACTTGGATGTCTTCAAGTCCAACACAAACAAATTCTTGATGAACCGCCCCCTTTAGTAATGACACCTTATCAAATCCCCAATACTAACTATTACTACGATACTATCCCATTGATTACCGTACACACAATAACCCTTATCCCCGAGTGGCTCCTGGGCCTTGATAAGTGGTGACCCCCATGTAAAAATAAATAAATAAAAAGTAAAAAAATCTATAACACACATCTCTTGGACAAAAAATTGAGCAGTTATTTTTTTCATTGTTTATTTTTCTTTACATTTGTTTATTGAGAGAGAGAGAGAGAGAGAGAGCGAGAGAGACGCTGATGTCTTCATTCATTAAGATATTATTGCTACTACTAATTACTAGAACAGGTAAACAAAAGCCCACATGCATATGTTATGAAATCTCCAAGTTAACAACACGTTATTAGCGAAACGAAACTGGTTTTGTACATAAAATATTTTAATAAAAACATTAAATCTAAAAAATATATATATATGTATTAAATGACAGTTCCTTTTTCTAAATTAATTATTTTTATTACAACATTGTTTTACTAAAATAGTTTCATGAAAAACTGTTTTTGGTACATAAAATATTTAGGTACTCATGGAGAGAGTGATCCAGACGTAACTCAGAGTCCGCCCGGCATTCTCCGGAACATGACGTCAACAGCCGGAGTAAGCCCAGCGTCGCCGAGAAAATTAATCTGAGCGTCGTCAATGAAAGCATAACAGGAAAAGATAACTTACCTCAAATTTCAAGTTTTATTAACTGTAAAGAAAAATGTTAATACAATATTTTTCTTTTTTTTGCTCTCTCTCTCTCTCTCTCTATATATATATATATATATATATATATATATATATATATATATATTTTTTTTTTTTTTTTTAATTAAATGTGAAAGATTTTTTTGTTCGAGAAAAGGTTTAGAGGTAAGTCGAATAAACATTTTCAAGGAATTTTTTTTGTAATTTTTTTTTTTTTTCAAGAAAAATTTAAAACATTTTGTTTCTTTTCGGGGTGTTCTTTTTTTTTCAAGGAAAAACCTGAGAACTCGAAAAGTTGAAACAAAACTGGGTGGGATAGGGGTTTTTTTCATATTAAAACAGATATTATTTCCTCAGGCCGTTGTCTTATTAATGGTGTGTGTGCGTAGATCGTATTCCGCATTCGCGCTGGGGGTCTTTCTGGGTTGCTCGTCGAACGCCCACAAGTGGATGATTTTAATTATGATGGCAATTGTCAGCCTAGACTTGCCAAAAAATTTACCAGTCCGGATAATGTAAAGGTTCGGCATTTGGTAGCCTGACACTTTCAGGCATAGCCATCGCTTCGAGAATTGACTCATATAGTAATATATACGAAACCTGTATAAATTAAAATATCATATTTCAGCATATTTTACAGCCAGGCTATGCCTGGCGTCCCTGCTAGCTTAGATATATACTTTTGCAGTTTTAACAAAAGAACTACAATAATATCAGGGTGTCTCCATTTACGATAAATATCCACAAAAATGCCAACATTGATGTATTACATATGAAAGAGTAAACTGTGGAATTCCACAGGTATCGCTAGTCAATCTAATTAATATTATTATTATCATTCTTATTATTATCATCATTATTATTGTCATTATTATCATGATTATTATGATTATTATTATAATTTTTATTCTTCTTATTATTATTATTACAATCATTATTAATATTTCTTCTTCTCATGTTTATTATCATTATGATTATTATTACTATTATCATTATTATCAATATTATTATCATATTACATAATCATTATCATTATTATTAATATTATTATCATTAATATTATCATTATTATTACTATTATCATTATTATATTATCATTATTATTATCATTACTATTATTATTATCATCATTATTATTATCATTATTATATTATCATTATTAATATTATCATTACTATTATTATTATTATTATACTCATTATTATTATCATTATTATCATCATTATTAATATTATCATTATTATTATCATTATTATTATCATTATTATCACCATCATTATTATTATCATTATTATATTTGTTACATGATAAGGGCTGTCCCCTGTTCATGTAAGTATAAAAATAGAGAGATTAGTTAAAATGGAAATAAGAGAAAGCAGAAATCGAACCCTGGACATAAGTTTTAAAGAACAATAGGTTTAAATGGAATGTCCAGTAAATTGTTAATTCGGATGAAATAAATAATAAATAAACTATTCAATTGTTAAAAGAATGTGGATAATAAAATATGAGTTAAATAAATTAGATATGTAGGTTAAATTCCTTTGTAGAAACAACACAAGGAAAATAGGTTATTGGGAAATCAATGTCGAAAACGTGCAAAGTCGCGCATGTTGAAACACGTGAATTTTGCTCACGTGGCCGGGATGCATGGATTTCTCAATATAGCAAGTTGGAGTTAGTTGGTCGTGGAGAGAGTCAGAGACAGTCAGGGGAGACAGACAGGCGGACGTCTGAAGCGAGACGTCACTTCAGAAACTAAGATGTGAAACTTTGAGTTCTAAATGAGGAAGTCACGACCGGTCGTAAGAAAATAAATCCATCATGTGTTTGTGATAAAGCTCATCTTTGTGTTTGTGATTTCTACAAAAAGGTAAATTGTATTGTTATTATATGTCTGTGTTATAAAATGTCATTACAACAACATCTCTCTCTCTAAGATACAACATCATATGTAATAAGACAAGAACTCTCACTAAGACTCATATCATTACTAATAAGAACTCACGTAACATACGCGCACAAGTGGTATAGTCTAATACTAATAATAATAACCATATCACCCAGTATATAACAACACTCTCAATTTGGTGTTCGTGAACCTTTTGCATCAGCGATGCAGAAACCTAACCTGGGGTCGATACCACGAAAAAAAAGAAAAAAAGAAACACAACGTTTTAAATGGGTCCAACATAATTTTAAAAAATAAATAAATAATACCATGGAAAAAGAAAAATTACACGATCACAGAATTCGAAAAAGAAAAAGAAACACAACGTTTTAAAAGGGTCCAACATAATTAAAAAAAATAAATAAATAAATAAATAAATAATACCACGGAAAAAAAATTTTTACACGATCACAGAAATGCGAAAAAAAAAAGAAAAAAAAATGAACACACACGCACACAGAGAACAAAAGATACAAGAAATATTAAAAAAAGAAAAAGAAGAAAAGGCCGATATGCCGTAAAAAGAAATTCGTAGTAATGAAAAAAATAGTAAACAAGTCACCATGAGTAATTCATTGATAAATGAATTGGCCTGTTAAAAACACACACACACACACACACATACACGCGAATGCAGAGATTGTGTAATCTATTATTGTTTTGAAATTTGTAGAAGTGTCATTAGAAAATCTGTGTCAATATGAAATCGTTTGGACGAATTGTTGAATTTAATCTGTCAATCAAAACAGGAATTTCAAAGGTCGCATGTACTCTCTGAAGTGAATAGTATCAGTAAGTAAAGAATTGCCTTTTAGAAAGGTTTTATTAACTGTAAAATACACGTACGCTCTTGAAAGGATCGAGCGGGAAAATGAAACAGAGGGCGCTTTTATTATGAATGTCAATCCCAAGGGGGATAACTCTTAACAACAAATTAAATCATAACATTTTCCCCGTCCTAAAGTATTCAAGTAAGGGGTAATTAATTATAGACAAATTTTTTTTTTTTTTTTTTTTTTTTTTTTACAATCACATAAGAATCATTTTATTTACAAATAACATATGAACCCAAACTGCAGTTTTTTCAGTATTTAGTCACAAAATCCTTATATTTACTAGGGAATTGTCGAACTCGGGACGACCTCCGCACAGATTGGCAGGAATGCTGATTTTCAGTATTATTTTTTAGTGAAATCTGATTTTCTTCAAGATCAGACGATTGATTTTTGTCTTCCTCATGACCAATGTTTTCATTAGTAGAAGGTTCAAATAAAGTCTCTGAAGAAGTAGGATTATTATTAGAGTTTTCTTCATTTGATGAGTTTGGAGCTAAGTCTCGAACGTTGACAGTGGTTTCAGTACCAGAAGGTAGTTGAACATAAGCGTAGTGGGGGTTGACATCTATTAGGGTGGCAGGCGTTACAGGAGGGTCATGTTTACTTGTTTTAGTGTGGTTTCTAATATATATTGGGCCTGGTTTAACCCAAGAAGGAATTGAAATTCCGGAAGCAGATTTACGACTATATTTAAATAGTCTATCATGGGGAGTCATATTAGTGGCAGTACAAAGTAATGATCTAATTGAATGAAGTGCGTCCGGTAGTATGTCTTCCCAATAAGGTAGTTTCATTTGATTAGAATGTAATGTTGTTTGAATGGACTTCCATAAGGTACCGTTGAGTTTTTCAATCTGTCCATTACCTTCAGGATGATATCTACTTGTTTTAGAAGTAGCAATTCCTTTTTTGTGTAAAAAGTCCTTTATTTCTCTTGCTAAGAAATCAGAAGCACGGTCAGTATGTATCATGTCAGGCAAACCAAAAATTGAAAAGAGTTTGTTTAGACAGTGGATAATGGTTTTGCTTGTCATATCTCTGCAAGGAAAAGCGAAAGGAAAACGGGAATACTCATCAATTAGAGTAAGTAGATATTTGTTGCCATGTATAGAAGTAGGTAGAGGGCCTTTAAAATCAAGATTTAATCGTTGAAAAGGTAATATGGCTTGAATGAGAGTCCCTCCATTGGTATTGGCGAATTTGGGTTTCAGTAATTGACAGGATGAGCAAGAGTCAGTAATATTCTTAATTTGATCCAAAGTAAAAGGGAGGTTCCTCGTTCTTATAAAATGGCTTAGTCTTGAAACACCAGGATGACATAATTGTTTATGTAAATCACGAAGATCTTGTAGATTGTAAGTAAGAGCAGAGATGCGAGAGAATGTGTCAGCAGCAATATTTTCAGGTCCAGGTCGATAAACTATAGTGAAATTGTATTGGGATAATTCTATACGCCAACGACATATTTTGTCATTCTTAATTTTTGATTGTCTTTTATTGTCGAATATGAAGCTGATGCTCTTCTGATCTGTGATGACTTTAAAGTGCCTGCCGAGTAGAAAATGTCGCCACTTACGGAGAGCTTCTACAATAGCGGCTGCCTCTTTTTCTACTGCATGGTGCTTAATTTCGTTAGTACTGAGAGTTCTTGAAAAAAATGCAATAGGACGACCTTCTTGATTTAGTGTTGCAGCAATGCAATAGTTACTAGCGTCCGTTTCTACTTCAAATTCTTTATTTGGATCTACCGTTATTAAAGTGGCGTCTTTTAGATCATTTTTCAATGTTTGAAAAGATTTTAATACAGATGGAGGTAGTGGAAATTCTTTGTTTTGATTTAGTAATAAAATTTTATCAGAAAATTTTTTAATGAATTTTCAGTAATAGGAAAACATTCCAACTATTCTTTTTTGAGATTTAAGATTCAGCGGAGGTGGCATTTCGAGTAATGGTTTTAGTCTTTGATAATCGGGAGCTATTTGATTATTTTCTATGGTGTAGCCGAGTAGAGTAATAGAACTAGAAGAAATTATGCTTTTATTTTCATTTAAAGTGATGTTATATTGTTTAGCAATTTTGTAGAATTTTTGAAGATTGTAATCGTGTTCTTCTTGATTTTTTCCACATATAGTTACGTTATCAACATACACAAAGGTATCGGTTAGATTTTCTTTTTCTATAATATAGTCTATGCTCCTCTGGAAAGCACTTACTCCATTGGTGACGCCAAAAGGAAGACGAGTAAATTGAAAAAGTTTGCCACTTACTTCAAACGCAGTGAATTTACGATCAGCATGATTTATAGGTATTTGGTGATAAGCAGATTTTAGGTCGAGAGTAGAGAAGATGTTATATTGAGCGATGTCGTCTACCATCTTATTGATATTAGGCATTGGGTAAGCGTCTAGTTCCGTGAATCTATTAATGGTATCGCTGTAGTCGACTACCATTCTTTTCTTATGATTCTCATTCGAAGTTACAAGAACTTGCGTCGCCACGGAGATATCGAAGGTTCAATTATGCCTTCTTTCAACATTCTAGCAGTCTCTTCTTTTATGAATTTGTTGGCGGCAAAAGTATAACGTCGGGATTTTGTCGCAATAGGAGTAGTATGACGAAAAAGATTAGAAAAGAGAGGAGGGGGTGGAACGTTTATGGTAGGAAAAAAATTATTCGTGTTTATAGCTCCAATTATAAGTTTGTCTCTAGGACCGTCGAATTTAAGTGTTACTTTTTTATATTTTTTTAAAATATCTTTTCCGATTATTAAATCAATGAAAAGGTTTTCAATGATTTCAATTGTTATTCCGGAATGGGTTTTATCTTTCAGTATTAAATCCACGACAGCTTCGCCAGTTATTTTAGCATGTTGATCGGAAGCAGCCAGAGCTATAGTTTTGTTTTTAGGTATTGTGAAGAGTTTAAGTTTTTTAGCAGTATTTTCATTAATGAATGTTTTTACACTGCCGGAGTCCACCATAGCGTTCACGAAGTGCCCGTTAATTTGGCATTGAGTGAATGTGACATCTTTGGAGTTAGTTCCTAGTCAGGATAGAGAAGGTGAGGGGTAGTCAGAGTCGTCATAAAGAACAGCAGTATGAGTGTTAGAAATAGAAGATTTACACACTTTAACCCAATGACCATTTTTTTTGCATTTTTTACATTCGGCGTTTCGTGCAGGACATAAATATCGAGGATGACGTGATTTTCCACAGAAAAAACAAACCCCTTTTGGATGCATATTTTCTTTAGTCACAGCTATACGATTGTAGCCCGAAGGATTATTTGTAGCTGCTACAGTAAAGTTATTTGCGTAGCTTATCGAATGCTTTTCTGCTTGTTCAAGAGATCTGGCCGTGGCATATGTGTCTTGTAAAGTCAGGATGGGTTTTTCTAACAGTCGTTGTCGGATGGACGAAGAAGAAATTCCGCCGATGAAAGCTTCCCGAATGTATTGATTTTTGTTTTCTTCAGCAGAAACCGCTTCGAAGTTACATGTTTTGGCAAGCATTTCCAATTGTAGTATGAAGGCATCTATATTTTGTGTTGTTTGTTGCTTCGTCGTCATCAATCGATATCTATTATAAACAATATTTTCAGGTTTTAAATAAGCGGCGTCCAATGTTCTTAATGCACTATCGTAGTCGGTTTTATCGCTTATTAAATCGAAAACAGAGGCTGAAATACAATTGATCAAGGCAAAGAAATTATCTGAAGTGTTTTCGATTAATCCGTTATTATGTGAGCGGATATAATTCTGGAGGGTTAATTTCCAATGCCTATAGGATTTTTCGGAATTAGGACATGTAGGTTCCACCTCGAATCTGTCGGGACGTAAGATTCGATCCATTATTTTTTTTTTACAGTTAATAAAATTGAAGTGAATAGTATCAGTAAGTAAAGAATTGCCTTTTAGAAAGGTTTTATTAACTGTAAAATACACGTACGCTCTTGAAAGGATCGAGCGGGAAAATGAAACAGAGGGCGCTTTTATTATGAATGTCAATCCCAAGGGGGATAACTCTTAACAACAAATTAAATCATAACACTCTCTATGAAACAGCGTGTAAATTGTTTTGAAATGCATTTTGTGTTCATAGTGAACTTTTCGGCTTTTGCGTGTTCATTTATTTTGTTTTTGAAAAAAAAGGGACAATTGTTTTGGACAGACTGTTGAATTGTTGTTTGTTACAGATGATTTTTTTTTGTTGTTAAAAAAAAAAAGTTATAGCTGTTGCAAAATGTTTAAATGTATTAAGGTATTTTTTTTTGAAAATGTTTTTATGATGTTGAACAAATATTGTAAATTGTCTTATGTATGTAATGTTATGATTTTCACAGCAAGAATTCAAAGTTATCCGTAAATATACATTAGATTAAAATGATCTAGTAGAAAATAAGTTAAGACGTATGGTTGGCTTACAGATTCAGTTAGAATTTTAGAAGGGGGACAAGAATTAAAATTACGTAAACGGGCATTTGGAGAGTGTTTAGATGTGATACGCCGTAAGAAAGATGTTTTGTTTTAGCATTTGGTTTTGTTGTTTTTTTTTTAGAGATCCTAAATTTTTTCTCCAAGAAAAGTGACTTGGTAGGGATTGATAAGCACAAGAAGTGCCCCTATACGAAAAATTTGGGAACCTGGTTAATTAAGTGCTTAAAATAAGCTGGTTGCACGTAAACGACTCCAAGCAAAGTAATAAATAAGTCTTGGCTTAGTTAATAAACAGGCGTTGGAAAGAATACGAAAATTCTTAAGGGGACCAGTAAACTGATGAGAGGTAGTCCCGAGGCAATCACATATAGCTTAATGAAGTAAGAGACAGGCAAAAATATGCCGTAGATTACGTAAGAAAGATATAACCTTGTATTTTTTTTAGAGAAGCATGAATGTGGGATATATCTGCTGGATCTTGGAAGCCCTGGTGAGAGAAAAGAAAAATCACAAAAAAACGGGCAATTAGATAGAATTTAGGCGCAATTAAGTTGTTGGTCGCAGGAAAAGTGTTAGTTAGTTAGGGGTGATATTTCTAAATCCTCGTCGAAGTTTCAAGAATCCAAGCAAGGAAATCCGAGTGAATCCATATGAGAAAAAAAGGTCTATCTTAAACTTCTGAAGCCAACCACAAAGATTTAAGTATATGAGCTTTGGTATGTCCCGTATGAGATAGTTATTGAATAAAAAAAAAAACAAAGCCATACTTGATAAGACTAACAATGCGGAAAGAGAGATCAGAACACTTTTGAGACGAAGGAAGTCGTCCATTTCGAGAAAGGTGAAAACCTCTAGTCTGCGGCATATGGGTGGCTGGAAAATAGCTGATGTGTATCATAGGTAAATATCCTACACAAAAAAAAGTAAATGCCACAAAGATTAGAAAGGTCCTGATCTTATAAAAAAATAAATAATTGTAAAGTCGGCTGTGAAGGGTTGACTGGAAGAGATTTTTTTTTTTTTTTTTTTTTAGCCTGATCTTTCTAGCCGTGTGGTTGTGTAGATGTAAAAATAAAAAAAAAATGTACTAAAGTTAAAAATGCATACATTTTTTTTGTGAAATATGGAAGGGAGGGATGTTACATGATAAGGGCTGTCCCCTGTTCATGTAAGTATAAAAATAGAGAGATTAGTTAAAATGGAAATAAGAGAAAGCAGAAATCGAACCCTGGACATAAGTTTTAAAGAACAATAGGTTTAAATGGAATGTCCAGTAAATTGTTAATTCGGATGAAATAAATAATAAATAAACTATTCAATTGTTAAAAGAATGTGGATAATAAAATATGAGTTAAATAAATTAGATATGTAGGTTAAATTCCTTTGTGGAAACAACACAAGGAAAATAGGTTATTGGGAAATCAATGTCGAAAACGTGCAAAGTCGCGCATGTTGAAACACGTGAATTTTGCTCACGTGGCCGGGATGCATGGATTTCTCAATATAGCAAGTGGGAGTTAGTTGGTCGTGGAGAGAGTCAGAGACAGTCAGAGAGACAGTCAGGGGAGACAGACAGGCGGACGTCTGAAGCGAGACGTCACTTCAGAAACTAAGATGTGAAACTTTGAGTTCTTAATGAGGAAGTCACGACCGGTCGTAAGAAAATAAATCCATCATGTGTTTGTGATAAAGCTCATCTTTGTGTTTGTGATTTCTACAAAAAGGTAAATTGTATTGTTATTATATGTCTGTGTTATAAAATGTCATTACAACAACATCTCTCTCTCTAAGATACAACATCATATGTAATAAGACAAGAACTCTCACTAAGACTCATATCATTACTAATAAGAACTCACGTAACATACGCGCACAAGTGGTATAGTCTAATACTAATAATAATAACCATATCACCCAGTATATAACATATTTATCATTATTATTATATTTTTACATAAGCATCACCACATTATCAAGGCTAAGAGGCCACTCAAGGATAAGGGTTAAAGAGTGTACAGTAGAAATTGGACAATATAGTAATCATTCGTAATGGAAATTTGGTAAATTTGATAACTTATATGGAACGGCTCATCAAGAACTTATTTACGTTAGACTTGAAGACAACCATATTGTAGTAAGCCGGAAAGCAGGAAAACGGAAGACAATTCCACAGGCGTTCAGTTCTAAGAAAGAAGCTTTGTTCATGGAATCTACGTTTAGTTTTAGGCACAGATAAAGAGTGGGGGAATTATTGATAGTGTTTACAGCTAGACGAGTGTTTCTTGTGAAAGTTTGGCGAGGGGGTACCATAGATTGAAGCTCAGTCGAATACTTTCCATGAAAATAACGATACATCAGAGACAAACTCGCAGCATCTCTTCTGTGAGAAAGAGGTTGCAAGGAGGAGAAAAGAACATCTCCTACGAGGCTACGAAGTCTATTTTGAACTCTATCAAGGCAGGACAAGTCCTTTCTAGCAGCTCCTGCCCAGATGTGACAACAGTATTCCATCCTTGGACGTACCTGGCTCTTATATAGATAGAGAATAGCATCAGCAGTGAGATATTTACCGGATCGATAGAAAGATCCCAACATTTTTCCAGCGGCCTTGGCAACAGATTTGATGTACGTGTTCCATTTAAGATCAGGAGTAATGGTCAAGCCCAGAAGCTTGTCAAAACTTGAGGCCTCCTGAAGACGAGAGCCATTCATTTCAATTGATGCCAGATGGGGATCAGAATGTTGATTATGTAAAGAGAGAAGCTTGGTTTTAGATGCATTAAAAGTAACCAGCCACTCCTTTCCCCATTGTACTACGTTCTCAAGATCAGAGGAGAGAGAATTGGAGAGAACTTGGTCGTTTACTGTCTTAGATGTGCTACCATAAATGGTAGTGTCGTCAGCATAAATGTCTACAAATGATGTAAGGATGTGATTTGGAAGATCATTAATGTAGATCAGGAAAAGAGTTGGGCCCAGGATGGACACCTGAGGGACACCGGCATTAATACTGTGAGCTTCTGATTTTTGCCCCTCAACTACTACTCTTATGAACCTATCAGAAAGAAATGATTTAATAATTGAGAAGACTTTTCCAGCTATACCATAACTTGCGATCTTATGAAGTAAACCTTTATGCCATACCCTATCAAAGGCTTTAGATATGTCAAGAGCAATTGCCCTAGAAAGATTGCGACCGTCGAGAGATTTGCTAATCCTATGCGATATAACTGTAAGCACATCTGCTGTAGATCAAGCAGAACGGAAACCATATTGAGTGTCACTAAGAAGGTTATTTTTGTTGAGATGGTTGATTACTTCTGTATTCAACACAGATTCTAGCAACTTACTCATGACGCACAGGAGACTTATTGGCCTGTACTGAGAGGGGGATGAGCGATCACCTGAATTCTTAAATACAGGGCATACTGATGAAATTTTCCAGGGAGATGGGAAACTATTCTCCTTAAGACAACGTTTAAACAGTTTTGTAAGTATGTGCGCTAGTTCAGGTTGAACTATTTATTTATCATTATATTATTATTATCATCATAATTATTATTATACTTATCATCATGATCATAATTATTATTATCATCATTATTATCATTATTATCATTATTATAATTACCGTCATGGTTATTATTATCATTATTATCATTATTATTATTGTAATTATTATCATTATTTTCATTATTATTTTATCATCATTATAACTATTATATCATTATTATTATCATTATTTTTATCTTTATTATTATTATCATTATTATTATAATCATTATCATTTTTATTATTATCATTATTATTATCTTTATTTTTATTATCATTACTATTATCTTTATTATTTTCGTTATTACTCTTATCATTGTTATCATTATTATTATCATTATTATTATCATTATTATTATTATTAGCAATATTATAATTATTAATTTTTATTATTATTATTATTATTATTATTATTATTATTATTATTATCATCATCATCCTTATTTTTAATATTCTTTCGATTACAGATGTGGTTACTCATTCACGGATACGTGAAACACTATTGATGATTAAAGTTGCTGGTTATGTGGTAGGCCTTTTGGAGACAAGTATGGCTTAATGGAAAACGGTGCTGACCGCAAAAATAGAGGTGCTGGGGTAGGTTGGCATTGAACGTGGAATATTCCAAGGAGATTCTTTATCTCCACTTCTTTTTGTAATGATAATTATGCTACTGTGCATCCTCTTGAAGAGAGAGAAACTGGGGTATAACTTTGGATCTGGTGGAAGACGCCTTAACCATCTACTCTTTATGAATGATTTGAAAATATTTGGTAGAAATGAAAAGGAAATTGGAAGACTGGTAGAGCTGGGAGGGACATACTCAGAGGACATCGGGATGGAGTTTGGGATTAGTAAATGTGCGGCGTTGGTGATGAAAGCGGGGGTAAAGGTTTATTCGAATGGAATAGTGTTGCCAAATGGAGAAATCGTGAAAGAAATAGAAAATACCGGGTATAAGTATTTGGGAGTGTTGGAGGGTGTAGGCAGTATGAACAGAGATATGAAGGAGAAAGTCATGCAGGGGTATCTTAGAAAGTGAAACTAATTGCGTAGTCAAAATTGTATGGAGGAAACCTAATGAAAATGGTGAATTCATGGGCAGTCAGTGTTTTGAGATAAAATGCAAGAATTTTAGAACGGTCTGACAAGAGGTTGCATGCAAGTTTTAGCAATGTTTGGTATATTCCACAATCGAAGTGGCGTTAGCCGTTTGCTAGTGACAAGGAACAGCAAGGGAGTTTGTTAAGTTTCCGCATGGTTAGCCTTAGAAGTGCTTGATATTAATCCTTCTCTGGTGGTGTTGTTTTTTTTTCGGCGGGGTTATTTGTATTTCCGTATTTTAATTTTCTCTTGTGCCTGCAACTGCAAATTATCTCTGGTTTAGAGTTGAGAATATTTAATTTATACGCTGCCGTTATAATCTGGGTCGCCTCTGCGTTGCAAAGCAGGCAGTATTTAGAGCCTGGGCTGTATGAGTTAGATTTTCTTCATATTTTCTATTTAAATGAGAAGTTTCTTTCAAATTTCTAACTAAGTTGGATAGGGTTGTTTTTGTCTTAGGGGTCTCTCTGGAGAACGATTGTAAGTAGTTCGAAATTCTGGCTTTTATCGGAAAAGAGGATAATCCTATGTACGTGTGTATTTTGCGGTGTATTAAGGGTTTCTTCTTTACTTGAGGATTAATTGAGTTTAGATGTTCCGGGAGTTGTTCGGCGGGTGTGCTATTATTTATTCAGTTATGCGTATTATCGCTATTATCACTGGTTCTATGAGCTTGGGCGGTGAAATTATTCGCTGTCGTGCTAGATCGAAGTTCAGTTACTGTGAATGAGTATATGGCGTCTGAATGTACACAGTCATTTTTCAGTGGGCAGCTATTTGGATCGTTACAGTTACAGTTTGGGTGAGTTAGAAGTGCCGTTTACTATTTTCTGCGTTGAATCTATTTTATTATTATTAGTGTTTATAATAGTTTGTGTTATATTAGGCATGGTGGAGAAGGATAATTTAACAGAGTTTTTTATTTAGGATCAAGCAGTATTTGTGAGGATGCTTGAATGAATTTTCTACTATTTTAAAGAATTCTTTTGAGTTATTAGTTTTGACGTTATTATCGTATGGGGGTTGAACCAAATATTGTTCTTCTAATTCGTTTTTGGGGGATGTTTGCTCTCTTTCTATGTGCTTATTATTTTATCGATTATTTTGCATATCATTCAGCGTTGCCTTAGTTTTTGCACAGATTTACGTTTAGTTAGGTTGTGGGTTACTATGCTTACGGTGTTGATGTTTCTTAGCATTATTCGTATCGTACTTAATTGTGTCTTTATATCCTGTGCGCAGTTATCAAAGTTGGAGTTTTCATTGAATATCTTATAATTTTAGAGAGGTGGAGATGCTTTTGGGCACCGATATAGGGATTTCCTTATATATATATATATATATATATATATATATATATATATATACTAGCATGAGTGTCCGGCGTTGCCCGGGTATTTGGAGGTGCATGTTGAAAAAAAAACTGTCAATTGTTTAAACTTTGACCCCTATTATGACCCCTTAAAATTTATTGTTTTGGGCTCAAATCAAGTTAAGTTGGATCGATGTCCAATGCACCTATATCTAAAATTTCAAGTGTTTAGACCCTTAATTGTCGGAGGAGTTTGGTAGTGTTCTCAAAGGTCAAATCGTTGAACTTTGACCCCTTAATCGCCAAAGTTCTGGCCGAAAACACATCACATCGATTTTCCCAAATCTCATTACCCTGTATATGTTAGTGGGTTGATGTGCGTGAGTACGTGTGTGAGTGTGTAGATGGGTGTGTATATATGTATGCTCCTACATATATTTCTGTGTATATGAGTGTGCATATGTGTATATACCTGCGTGCGTGCGTATGCGTGTGTATATGTATATGTACATGTATGTATGTGTGTGTGATCGTGTGTGAGTGTGTGCTATACATGGGGAAAGAAAGTTATAAAAAAACATAAAAACCTTCACCAAATGGACCAAAAGCCCCCTCTGACTGGACACTACCAACACTTACTGTCGGTGACAGAATGTCTGAGACCACATCACTCTGAAAAACATATTTAGTATCAGCAGATGTAAAAATAACATTTAAAACTCTCATTTAAAGAAAACCTTTTCACGAAAATATCTGAAGAGACGAAACAAAGCTCGAAACGCGTTATAAAAAATATTTTAAAATAAAAATATGATAAAAGGCTGAAACCCCCACAATTGTTGATGGCTACACTCTTTTAAATATATTTCTTTTCTCTTGTTGAAACTACACAACCATCACTTTATATATATATATATATATATATATATATATATATATTAGTGATGCGACAGTTCCAATATTTTTTCCGGTTCCGATACAATTACCGATTCTGATTCTTTATAAATCTCTAAATATTTCACCATGAAGTTGTTATTTTTCACAATTCTCTTAAAAAAATATGCAGATATTTTATCAACCGTAAAAATATACTTGTGAGGGATGATCAATCTATTTTACTTTTACTTTTTTATTTTTACTATCGATTTTAAACAATGAATACAATTTCATTATTTTATCATCAATATTAGCAGCAGAAGATTTTGCTTTAACCAAATTCAAATAAAAGAATCGATTTTTGGCATTGAAAATAGGCACAGATTTTTCCGATCCAGATGTCGATTCCGATACCCACAAAAGTTCCGATTTTTCCGATTCCCGCCGATTCCGATTCCAATAACTCGCCCCAACACTAATATATATATATATATATATATATATATATATATATATATATATATATATATATAAACTCTCTTGGTCACAGTTCCTATTTACTTGACTCTGCAAAAGATTAGATTTGAAATCAAAGTTGGTTTTTAAAGTGATAAAAATCAAGCTCCCCAAAAAGAATTGGGACAATAGTAAAACATCACTTTAGTCTAGAGGGATTTTCCTTTACTTACCGAGGATAGATGAGATAAAATGTGATAATAAAGCAGATACTACGGTTTGCTCTTAGCCAAAAAGGTGGTCACGTTTGCTATGTCTATTTATACTGAAGACGCATGATGCTCTGAAGCAAGTCTTTTTAGATTATTATGTACAGATATTAGCAGACATCACTAAAGCAAGAGAAATGAAAGAGAAAATTGGAAATGGAATACCTAAGAAGGACATGAAAACTCCTCGAAACTAAATTATATAATAGAAACCTAATTAAAGGTATAAACACATGTCACTAGTAAGATACTCTGGAACGTTTATAGAGAACTGGGACATTTCGACTAGAAGATCAAGAAACACATTACACTGCACAATACACTTCTCTATGTGAAAATGAAAAACGGAGAAAGAGAGCTGTTTTTTATAGAAGGCTGAGTCAATTACGCGAAGGAAAAATTAGAAAAGTACATAATGCAGAACACGGAAAGAGACACTGCAGAAATAAACAAGCCAAAAAAATGGGAAGAGACACAGCCACATGGACGATTCATAAGAGTGACAAATGATGAGTCTAACGAACGCACTTGGGCCTGGCTACAAAAAGTTAATGTAATCAAAGAAACTGAATCCTTAATAACAGTTGCACAAGATAATGCCATTAGATCCAACCACATCAAATCAAGGATCGAGAAGACACAAGAAAACAGCAAATGCACACTCCTTCTAGACCTTTTCCTCACAACTTCCCCTGAGCTGTGTTCATGTTCCGTTCTATCTCGTCTGGGATCCTCTGACCACTCTGTTGTAGCAGTCAAGATAAAAATGAAATTTAATAAGTCATCAGACGTGCCTCTCCACGGTACTGTATATCGATACTCTATGGCTGACTGGGATAGCTTCCGTACATTCATATCTGACCTACATCTGCATTCCATGTTTAACAAGAATGTGTCCTCTATAGTATCAGACCTGGCCGAATGGTTAATTGTAGGCATAGACCGATTCATACCATCCAAAAAATTCCAGCAAAAACCTAACAGCCAGCCATGGTCCTCCCCTGAATGTGCTGCTGCCATCGCGCACAGAAATCACTTTTTCCATAGCTACCAACGTAATAGATGCACTGAGACTAAAGCTGCTTTCAGGACTGCCAGTAACCGAAGGTGGCTGAGCAGCAGTTCTGGCAAATAGCAAACAAGATGTTGAACAGAAGCGTGCGTTCTATCCCAACTATCATCAATGGACCTGAAGTCATCTCGTCAGCATACGACAAGGCCAGACTATTTGCCAAAAACGTTGAAGCTAACTCTACCCTATGCGACAATGACCGTCAACTCCCTGTATTTCCTCCTTTAACAGGTAACATGCTATACAACATACAACATCTGTGCGTGAGGTCGCCAAGCTAATCAAGAACCTTGATTCCAGTAAAGCAACTGGTCCTGATGGCATTCCAGTTATAGTGCTGAAAAAGCTCCAACCAGAACTTTTCCCATAGTTACAAAACTGTTTAAGCGTTGCCTTAAGGAGAAGTGCTTTCCCACATCCTGGAAAACCTCATCAGTATGCCCTGTATTTAAGAATTCAGGTGAAAAGTCATCTCCCTCTTAGTACAAACCAATAAGTCTCCTGTGTGTCATGAGTAAGTTGTTGGAATCCATATTAAATAAAGAAGTAGTCAACCACCTCAACAGAAACAACCTTCTTAGTGACACACAATATGGTTTCGGCTCTGCAAGATCTACAGCAGATGTGTAACGGTTATATCACATAGGATTAGTGAATCTCTTGCCAAAGGTTTCCTTTCCAGGGAAATTGCTCTTGACACATCGAAGGTCTTCGATAAGGTATGGCACAAGGGCCTACTTCACAAGATTTCCAGCTACGGTATTACTGGAAATGTTTTCTCAATCATTAAATCATTTCTCTCTGATAGGTTCATACGAGTAGTGGTTGATGGGCAGAAATCAGAGGCCCGCAGTATTAATGCTAGAGTCCCTCAGGGGTCCATACTGGGCCCAACTATCCTAAAACACGTACTTAAATCATTCGTTGACATCTATGCTCATGACACGACCATCTATGGCAACTCATCAAAGGCCGTAAATGACGAAGTTCTCTCTAATTCTCTCTCCTCTGATCTTGAGCGCGTGGTACAATGGGGGAAGAGGCGGCTGGTTACCTTTAATGCATCTAAGACCAAGCTTCTATCCTTACATCATCAACGCTATGATCCCTATCTGGCATCAATGGAAATAGGCAATTTACAGAGATAGTCCTTCCTTCTCGACCAAATAAGAAGATGTAGTTTACTCCAGTAACCATGGGGAGTCTGACAATCTGAATCTATGCGGAAAGAAACATCTCGCTTTGTAGTGGCTCTTCTAGATTTTGAAACGGTTACCCGAGAATTGTTTCGATAGATATCAGAAGCACCAGGCAACCCGCCGCCTTTAATTAGCAAGCGTTTGATTGCCTCACTGGTGTCTCGCAACAAAACTGACAGAGAAGGAATTCTAGTGCCGCATAACTGAATAAGCCCTCCCTTCAATGCTCTCGGAAATTAAAAAAAGAAGTATTTTGGTCATTAATCGGGCGCCGCAGAACCATCCCCAGAGAAATCACAATCGAGAGAGCTGGCCAGTTCTCCCAGGATGGAAGCAGTTATGCTGATGAAACTCCCAAGATCCTCATAAGAACCCTCCCCTTTGGGGGAGAAATCGATAATATCTTGGAATATCTTATCAATGCATCTAGATATTCCCTTTTTAATAGTGCCAGTACTTGCTGGTAATTTTTATTGACGTACTCAAGTGATTAATCAGCAGCAGCGAACATTTTAGAACGTTCAATTTTTCTGCATCATTTGCCACGCCTGCCGCACAATTTTCAAATCTTGACAAAATTTGTAAAATCTCATTCTATCGTTTTCCATTTCACAACCACTGAACGTCGGTCCAGTAATCTGGACCTGAAGAAGTCTGACAGAGAATGACGAATGAGCTCTATCCATAGAAGGTCCAGGCGTATAAGTCAGGGAAGGTCGCTCCAAATAATCACTAGTTTCTGAAGGGTGTAACTGGAGAGAGAGATCCTTTAATTCCTTCCGTATATTCAGCTGGTAACTTAGCCAATCGGACTCCATAAGCTCTCTTTCCTTTTCAGAGACACAGGAAAGTTGCAACTTGCAGATGGAGATTTCAATTTCGTTGATATACTCCATAATTTCTCTGTGGAATACAGAAAATATAGCAAGAGTAATCTCCGTGCCACGGGACAAATGAAGCCTACCCTTGATTTTCATCTTCAGAATGGAAATCCGGTTAAGGTGTCGCTCCCTGGAATCTGCCACAGTTGAAGTATCAGTGGTTTTCATATCCTTGTAAGGGTAATTGAACAATTTCCAGAATTGTCACTAATTGTTGTTACTAATGACGTTCAAAGTTCCGTTAGGAAATTGTGTTGAACTTTGTATTTTTTTCGCAAATTGTTGGAAAAAAATCATATAACTGAGAGTAGCTAAACTGAAGTGAGTTTGCGAAAAAATACAATCTTCTTCGCGACCTTTTTCTCGGGTCTTGTAACCACAGTAAAATAAAAATAAAGGAATGAAGTACTCTTCATAAAAGAGGAAGGTTTTTATAAAAATTACCTTACTCTATTAGTATAAATAACCACAAGGCTGGTTCTTCTTGGCTGTTGGAAGAGCATCCTCTTCTCCGGCAGTTACACCCATGTAGGTTATGCATTATTTTCTACACTTTCTAAGGTCGTGGGGGCGCTGCCTTATTACATGCAATGTGTCTTAGGTAAAAATAGCCTGGCGTGGCCCATACCTCTCCAGACTTCTAGCGCATATTTACCTCCTAATGGTCACTAATTTTAGTACTGGCAAGGCAACGTCGCTTATCATTTGTGACCTAACGAAACCCGATTTTTCAACATGATATGACGTATATAAACACTCATATCTGATGGTGTATAAATAAAATGATTATAATTGAATCTATGTTTAGTATTTTCTATTTTTGACTTAAGGAAGCGATTGCGATAAACATACACTCTTCTAGGACAATTTAAATCATGTGTCTGCCATTGGATACGTTGCTTAAACAATCTCAATAAAAATAAGAATAAAATGATTCTCTTCCGACCAAAATTGGATTATTTACCTCCCTTGATCAATTACCTCACGTTTTGAGTTCGTTTTTGTTTTCCTTTTAAAGGGGTGTATGTTACACAAAACACGTACACCTGCGGTTCCCTTGAAATTGAATCCTCTGAATTTACATTCTTGCTTATAATCTCCAGGAACACGTCAACGAGACTTCATACGAGGACACACACGAGACCGAGACCTCAAGCGTCCTGTCAGTAAAAACATTATAATCTAACCAACAGGTGCAATCTATTCGTTTTTCTATACCCCGCAGTTTTTATGCCTATGAATACTATCCGTGTAATTTGGTGTGTATACACCCAAAAAGGCATATATATATATATATATATATATATATATATATATATATGTGTGTGTGTGTGTGTTTTCGCGTGTGTGTGTGTGCGTGTGTGTTCGTGTGTGTGTGTGTTTGTTAACGCGCGCTTTTAAACAGTTCATTTTTCGTCAAAACAACATTCCTGCAATATTTGAAAAAAGAAAAGTGGACAAGAAATGACGTGAAGCTTATTTTTCTTCCATTATATAAATAATTATCTTTTAAAACTCTGAAGATGAATTTTATTAACAGTTATAGTATTTTAATCATATTTTTACGTAGTACGTCTGATACGTGTTTTGTTGAATAGCGGAAGTCCACATAAACATCATCAAAAACAAATATGTTTCCCTCGGAGAAACAGTTGGAAAGTTTGTTCTTTTTTCCTTGGAATTAAAAAATAGTACGGTGAAGAGAAAATGTTAATAAAACAATGGAAATCTTTTAAAGTTATTAAAATCATAAAAAACAAAAAACTCTTACGTATATTTATGCTTATGTTTATGTTTATATGAAACCTTCCGAAAAAACAAACAAACAATAATTTGAAGCCCATGAAAGCACCTAATCTAATAATTCAATTATTAATTTTTTCAGAACAGTAATTTATGTATAAACTCTAGGAGATACTGATTGCAACATACTAATAAAAATGCCACAAATTTGATCGAATTCATTAAGCTATCAAAAGTTCTTAACATAATTTAAGAAACTAAAATTACTTGCATAGCATAATAAACTATCGCACACACTTTTTCTCATAAATACATGTTCACATTAGATTGATGTAATATTTAAATCTTCATCCTATTATTATTATTAAAATATTTATTTATCAATTATCTAGCACTAAGAAAAGAATTATTCATTTAATATTTATGATTTACACACCGCAAATACTTCAGCCCATTTAAATGGCATAACAAGTTAGGTAACTCTATTTTCCGGTTAGTTCTATATTTTATAACATTGTTTAGACATAAAAATTTACATATAAGGGCGTTAACTCTATATTCTGGATTTGGAATGATAAATAAGGATATACATGCTTTGAACGTGTAAATTCATTTTATCGAGCTTAATTAAATGTGACAATTTGAAAATAGAATAGAATATATATCTTAAAGTATAGATTGCTGCATAATCGTAAATACATACATATATATGTGTATATATATGCATATATATATATATATATATATATATATATATATTCAATTTAGGTAAAAAAAACTACTATAAAGTTACAATAAAGTTTTTGTCTAAAAAGACATTGTCAGGCATTAGACTGAAACAGTGCATCTATTGTAACTACTAATGGTGATTTTGTTTATCTAAATAGAATAACACAATAACCTACTTTTTTACGTTATCAACAACCATCGTTGAGATTCAACGGTGTTTACTTTTGGATATTTTTAATTTGGAAAATATGTATAAGTATAAAACGTCCATATTTTTATGTCAGTAGTTGCTCATCTTCAGATGGAACACGACTTTTATAAGCGTCATTTTATATATGGACTTTATAGGTTATCATACTGATAGTCAGGCTGAAATTCAAATACACCACTTTAAATATCTTATATATATATATATCATATAATTAGACAAGCCAAGACACCTCAAAAGCATGTAGGACCCGCTCTTATCCCGGTTGTGCTATTGAAACCAAATCTCCGCTTAGGTTGCTCCAGTTCTCTCCAAACTTTTACACAAATGCCTTAACAAATCTTGCTTTCCTGCCACCAGTTTTCAAGAATTCTGATGAAAGAACTGACCCATTAAATTATGGCCCGATTAACCTTCTCCCGTTTCTCACCAAAATATTTGAGTCCTTAATTAATAAAGCTCTAGTCGATCACCTTACAGATGCCAAACTCTTGACCGACAAACAATATGGATTTAGGCAAGCCCGTACCACAGCAGATATCCTAACTGTAATCTCTGAACGTATATACCATTCACTAGACAAAACAGGAGAGGGTAGAGCGGTAGCCTCCGATATATCTAGGTATTTTGAGAGGGTATGGCACGATAGTCTTCTAAGGAAAATTAGATCATATGGTATCACTGGAAGAATACATAATGTAATTAAATCCTTCTAAAGTAAGAGAAAAATACAGGTTGTGCTCGACGGTTGTACATCTAAACAATAAGATATAAATGCGGGAGTACCTTAGGGGTATATCCTTGGACCTTTATTATTCTTGATATTCATAAATGACCGCCCTGATAAAATTGTTTCAAAGATGAGTAAATTTGCTGATGGCACCACTCTCTATAACAGGCACGAGGGGGAAACAAATGAACACATAGCTAAAGAAATGGCAGAAACACTAGAGAATTATTTCAGATCTGTAGTGGAATGGGGATAAAAATGGATGGTCACATTCAATGCTGCCAAGACTAAGCTTGTCTGCTTCAATAATTACAAGAAACCTTTTCTACCACCAATAGCAATGGCCAAGAACACATTACTCGAAAGTACTTCCTTTAAACTCCTCGGTCTAACGTTTAGAGAGAACATGAACTGGAATAGATACATCGAGACCATTGCCAAGGCTGTTGCGAAGAAGGTGAGCTCTCTCTCTCTACCGTACTAGAAAACTACTTACGCCTGAAAGTATCCTGTACCTCTACAAGGGCACCATTCGCCCATGTATGGACTACTTTTGTCACATTTTGGTGGTGCATCTGCTACTGGTTACTCACTTATTGACAAGCTTCAAAAGAGAGTCGCCAATCTGATAGGTCGTGAACTGTCATCTAGGCTTCAGCCTCTGTCCCATCGACGAAATGTTGCATCCCTCTGCCTGTTCTACAAGTACTTTAATAGTGAATGCTCTGACGAACTACAAGCACTTGTATCCCCTCGGTGTGAATACGCTCGCAATCCGACAAGCAGCTAAATCCCCACCCTTCACAGTAGAGATCCCTAGGTGTAAGAAAGCCTTGTACTCCAATAGTTTCTTCCCCGGAACTGCTAGACTCTCCCTTCCGGGATTCTGCTTTCCCAATTGTACTGACATGCAGAAGTTCACGTGTAATGTGAACAGACATCTTGCTACTCATCTTCTTTTCATAATACCCCTGCAACTTATGTCCCTAATAGTAGCCACCTACATCAAAGGGGTACTGTGCCTTGTTTAGGGTGAAAATTGAATTTAAAAAAAGCTTTTCATTATATGGAAATCCTCAAACGTTATCACTCTGCCAACTATATTTACACTAAAATCTAAAAGTATATTAATGTTGTGCAATAAGTAAGAATATCGCAAGGATATCCTAGGTGTAAAGAAATGTGTCAGTATGAGACACACGGACATATTCATCAGTGTCTTAGTGATTATCGTATTTAAATTGTTGATTGATTACTTATTAGAATTACACCCAAGTTAACGAGCGTGCTAAATTATTGTACAAAGGGGACGCATTACCTGATCTAGCTTTTTTGCTAGCTACCATAAATTTCGTAGGTGAAAAAGAATAAAATAAGGAAAAATAATGTGTAGTGATATTATTTGTGAGATAAAGGATGAATATAAAAAAGAATTGAATAAAGCGTCCGTATAAATTATATATTGACATTTATTCCATATTATACGTGGAGAAATGATTACTTTTTTGTCCTGAAATGTTGTACTTGTGTTATATACTGAGTGGTATTAAGATGATGTATATTCTGTATTGTTGTTGTTGTTCGTCTTAGGAAGAGTCTTAGTGTTTCATCTAGAGACAGCGTACATTCTACTATATGCGCACCAAATTGAGTGTTTGTTACGTTGTCATATCATAAAGGATTGAGTGTTTGATTATTTTATCAGAGTTAATGTCGTTGTGTGTGTGTGACATGCATTTTCAACATACCTTCTGCCATTTTGTTGGTCTATCTGGAACATCTCGTCTTGGAGGGAGACTGGTACCTGTTTTGGGGGACGAAGATTTATTTCACTCCAAGGCAAGAAATTGATTCTATAGTTTTTTTATTCACCTTCTAGATCGATCGCAGAAGAATGGAAAGTGAATTTGGCCTGTGTGTTTTTTCTTTTAGGTCTTATTTCTACCACGTCAGCGTTCGTCCCCCCTCAGCGAAGGGGAGGAGACAACGGCGAAGCCGTCCGCTCTCTTCAAAGTCCCAACCAAATCTCCCCGATTCAGCTAACCTGACCACAATACTCACACGCAATCCGATCAGCTGATCTTGACTTCCGGTCAACGTGTCTACACTATAACTCACACTCTTCCCCCCCCCTCTCTCTCTCTCTCTCTCTCTCTCTCTCTCTCTCTCTCTTGATCCATTCTATAACACTTGGAGAATGGTCTGTAACCCGTGTTAATCCAAGGTTTTCTCTTTCTGGAATATACCAAGAGACATTAATCTCTCACCAAGTCTTTTTGAGGCAAGCGTTACTTCCCTTTTAGTATATACTCTATGATAGAATGTTAACATTTAATACTACTGAGACTAAACTTCTTCCCTTAACGACAACAAAAACATTCTCAACCACCCAGTGGCATGTCAAATAACACCCTAATTGAGAGCCCATCTTTCAAACTCTTAGGCCTAACTATTACAGTCAACATGAATTAGAACAAATACGGGACATTGGCAAAACTGCTGCAAAGAGTGGGCTCCTATTGTTGTACTATAAAATTACTCACACTAGAGAGCACCTTATATATTTACAAAGCCACAATTCAGTCTCGGATGGAGTATTGTTGCCACATCTGGACTGCGGCATCTACCACTAGTTTTTCACTCTGTACAAGGAGCCAAAATGAATCTCAAGTCTTATAGGTCTAACAGTATCGGTCAAGCTTCAACATCTGTTTCATAGACGCAATTTCTCATCCCTGAGCCTCTTACACAAGGACTTTAACGGAATGTAACTCTTGATTTACTTGAGAAGTAGCAAAATCTAACCCCTCTTATTATTGAGATTCGTAGGCGACATAAATCACTCCACCATAATACTTTCTTCTATCGGACTGCAGGACTTTGGAATTATCTCTTTTTTATCTGCTTCATTTACTGTACTGACATGCAGAAGTTTAAATCTAACCAGACATCTTGCTACACAACTCCCAGTCAGTTCCAAGTATAACGCGATCCCTGGTCAAAAGAGGATGCAATTATTCAGCGTAATTCAACATTTTTTTTCTTGAATATGAAACTTTACAAGCGAGATGTAACTGTACGATTGAAATAAATTATTAGAAAACTAAAGATATAAATGATAATTCTTTTATAGAAATTACTTCCTAATTTTATTATTTTATTACTTACTAATGGGGCCCGTAAAGTTTCCCGGATTTAATGAAAGTAAATAATGCTGTTTACAGTATGTCTTCCCTGAATTTGTCACATGCATGTTTATACTGTATTTTGAAGTTGTCGAATAGACGATGGTCAAATAATATTGTTAAGAATATATTTATCGAATTTAAAAATAAATCATTTTTAAAAATGTGAAATTCATCAATAGTATGTTTCAAGCGCATTAATATTTCACACGATGAAAAATGAAATGCTAAAGATTTTAAGGACACACAAAATATGAAATAATCGTCAAAGTGGGAAAATAAATAAATAGAATAAATGTGGGAAAATCTCAAAGTCCGAAATAGAAATTGTCTGTTAAAAACATTTAAGTCTCTGGAAATGCATTTAAATTTTCAATAACCAATTTGATTCAATCAAATTAATTAAAATTTCAAAATATAAACTATTTATCTCATTCATATTCAGCCAATGTAGTATTTTCGCCATCAGTTGGTTTCTTGTCTGTGGTCCGTCTTAGACTTTGATTGGCTATTCAAACAATTCGCATTCATCCGCCCACGTTTATTTCTTCGATTACAGTAGGTTGGCAGATCGATCGGTTATTGATTCTAATTGAGTGCTCCATACATAGTCACAAAATCAAAATTGTTTATGTACGGAAAATTACTACAGTTTGTCTGATATAAACCATTTCGAAGACATTGAGTATGTTTGAGAATTACTGATAATTTATTAAATATTTTGTGAGAAGATCAATCTTTGGCGTAGAAAATCTAATTCAGAAGGTCTTTAAGAGTTCTATGCACTCGTCGATAAAGAATCTGCCTCCAACAAGATGTTGACTTATAATAATCAGACTAAAACTCTCCAGGTATCGCACTGATCTTTCTCGCAACCAGATTAATAGATGATGACTATTTTTTCCTATCGATCTTATTTGTTAACTCCTCATTCTATAAGATATTTTCCAATTTTCAATATTTTGCCACCCCAATCTTGCATATGTAATCGAAAATATTTACATACTTAATTAGCTTATAACGCACTATTCGATGTAAATGAACTGGTTCAAATGAATATCGTTTGAAGAAAGTTGATAGAGTATAAATCAAAATAGTAATGTTACTTAGATATTTGTACATGCGACATATATATATATATATATATATATATATATATATATATATATGTACGTACATCACTGATACTGTTGTTTACTAATATTGTATCTATTTGGATTTTTAATATTTATCCAACCCTAAATAAGGCTTAATCGGCTACTTTGATTAGATCCAGATTTATAGTGAGTATCATACGTAGTGCGTTGATCAGCAAGATATTTGTTTACATTATATGTAAATTCCTGTATCTTGGCACAGTCAGGGGAAGACGAAAAACGGAGGAAAATTCAAGGACTAGTGGACTGTGGAAAGAACTTATTAAGGAGAAGGTTCACGATTTCTGAAAATTTCTGCAATCATGTGGTTTATTCTAGTTAGAATCATATAATGTTCGTCAGAACACATCCCGTGGAAGCACTTAGAAATTAAGTACGGGGATACAACGTTGCGGTGATTGGACGAGCTGGATATAAGCTGACAGGGCGGAATGAAGTAGAGGATTTATATTTTTCCCATAACCAAATATTCGCGTAAAAAGTATTTGTTATATGGTTTTAACGGTTGCAAACAAGAATCTGAATCGTCGACGTCTTGTGGTTTCGGGTGGATGTGAGCAAGAGAGGTATATGTATGTATGTATGTATGTATGTATGTATGTATGCATGTATGCATGTTTGTATGTATGTATGTGTGTATGTATCCATGCATGCATGTATGTATGTATGTATGTATGTATGTATGTATCCATGCATGCATGTATGTATGTATGTATGTATGTATGTATGTATGTTTGTATCGCAAAACCTTCCGACAGAGACGACTGATGTTCACAAGATATTGATCGTTTAGAAGCGCGAGCCTTCGGACGACAAATATTGAAGAATTGCTTAAAAACATTAATTCCTTCGCCGTTTACTGGGCACTTTTTTACAGGTAGGGATCGCTTTTTCGCCGATATTTTTAAAGTAATCCCCTCTTTTCGATTGTCTAGCCTTAATTTAAACCTACATCACTTCCGGTTTGGCGAGGGACGCAACGGTGAAGACGTCACGATTTGTTTTCACGTTGTTTTCCTCCTTTGCAGTACGGGTTCGAACCTACCTGCCTACGATCACGTTTTTTTTTCTTTGCTCAACACGCCTCCAAACAGCCGGGCAACGCCGGGAACCCAGGCTAGTCTAATAAATTCGACTTATTTCCTTTCTCACGCAACTTTATTTTTTAATCGGCCCAAACAGGTTTGTGGATGTTTGTATATACTCTCCATGAAAACTACTGTATTTGAACGAGCTGGATGTTCATCATCATGTGCTTGTACGACCGCGTTTAAAGTCAACATATGACCAATTAACCGAGATTCCGAATAAAACTTATAGAACTATTGCTTTACTAGAACAGTAATTTTTCTCACCATAAAGCAATACTTTATTCACACACGACATTCAGATTCTTCCATTTTCTCCAAAATTTGCAAAAGTATCTTCACACAAATAACTGTAATTTGTCAACTAAATATCCAATAGAGCTCAGGTTTTTACAAGTGTTATTAGAAGGTTAGTACTTTATATAACATTATTACGGATTTTAATTAGTGGTGCCCTTTATATGGATTGTGTGATGTGTTAGTATTCAATAGCATGGTATTGTTTGAACGTCAACTTTTCTTCGCCCGTAATCTTGAAGAACCATTTTATTGTATCTGTAGTATTGATCGATCTGGTACAATCATGTTGACACAGCGGTTCCCGTTAGATCACCAGAATTAAGCGACGTTATTCAGTACTAAAATAGGTGACCATTTGTTAATTGCAGACGCTGTATGTGTTCTGAAGAGGGATGAGCTATGTCAGGCTATTTTTTTCTGAAGACACCCTACTTGAAATAATGGAGCGCTCTGGAAAAGTTAAAGGACACATCCATCATCCAATATTCATCCATTGGTTCCACTTACGTATGCGTGACATTTGCATTTATTATTCTTAACATTTTGCTGATATTTCATGTATCTTGTATTGTTGTTTTCTTATAGTTTCTCTGATCATATCTTAATAATACATGCGATTTTTAATTTGTCGATTCTAGTATTACTTTTTTCATCTATCTGATATATTTACTAATAGTACCTTATATACCAATAAAGTTTGTGTCATTATTTTTCTTATGACCCGTGTGTTCCGTACTTTTTCTCATCAGTTTGTCAATATATGTAAGTTAGTCTGTGTTAACGAGAATGATTTTATAGTTATCTATTCCATTAACTGTTTTTATACATCTGTATACTTGTTTTCTTTTAATATTCTTAGGAGAACTCACATGTATTATGCTAGACTGTTTTCGAAACGTTATAGCTGAGAATGCAGTTTTGAAACCTTAACATCTATAGTTCATAACATAGAAAGTGCAACTATTTTCACAGGAAACGACGTGCATAGATGTGAAGAGTTTTTGTGTTCATTAAAAATGTTTGAACAGATTTTAAATCATTATGTCAATGCATCAACTCTGAATAAGAATAGAAATATTTTATAGACATGCAAGTAGGTGTGAATAAAGTCATTCAGATTATTTTTTTCAATCAACGTTTACTTAAAATAGTTATGAAATATTTCGTGAAGAAACGGTTAAGTAAAATGATACTACTTCTGATAAGTAATAGTAAAGTAATAAAAAATAAAAATAAATGTAAATAAAATAATCATTAAAACATTCGTAACATCGTATAACATAAGCCGGACGTCCTTTCATTAACGCACGTACGTAGGGACGATGAATCTTTTATTTCTTTAATTTTTCATTCAGGAAGATTTGCATAAAACTGCTTATATAAAAATACTCGAGTGAATATACTATTTTATAGGATAAGATGTATTTTTATGTTAAACAATAAGTGTGTTGTATCTATGAAAAACTGACCCTTTCTCACACCACATGTAAAACTAACTTAGTATGCGACTATGCTTGACGTAGTTTCTACAAAAAGTGGATGGTATTGTGTACTTGCCAGCATGAAACGGTATATAAGAAAACATCTGCTACCGTGCATATGAACAATCTCACTTTCTTTAAACATTGGATATTATCGAAATAATATATAAAAACTGCTAATTCATTACAAAAGGCGGAGGTTGTATATATTTTAGTATCGCTAGATGTTGTAATTTAGTAGATTAAAGTCCATGCTTGCTCAAATGTGCAGACAATAGTTATAGTATAAACTGACGCCCTAATGTGTTATAAATGAAAGTTAAAACATTGCCGATGTTCATTAAGATTTTTCGAAAATAGAGAAGTGTAAAGGACATTTTGTTATGTATATGATAGGATTATCATTGAAATGTGGACTGCTAATCATATCAATTTGAAATCAAAAGTTTGGAAACCCTCTTTATTAGTTTTTTTCCATAGGCATCACCACTTATCAAGGCCGAGAGGCCACTCAAGGATAAGGGTTAAAGAGTATAGAGTAGTCAAAAGGGCAATATAGTAATCGATAGTAATGGAAGTTCGGTAAATTTTTTAACTTAAGTGGAACGGCTCATCAGAAACTTGTTTACGTTGGACTTGAAGACAACCATATTATAGACAGCTGGAAAGCAAAAAAACGGAAGACAATTCCACAGACGTGCAGTTCTAAGAAAGAGGCTTTGTTCATGGAATCTACGTTTACGTTTAGGCACAGATAAAGAGTGGGGGGAATTAGTGATAGTGTTTTCAGCTAGATGAGTGTTTCTTGTGACAGTTTGGCGAGGGGGGACTCTAGATTGAAGCTCAGTCGAACACTTTCCATGAAAATAACGATAAAGCAGAGACAAACTCGCAACATCTCTTCTGTGAGATGAATGTGGCAGTGAAGAGAAAAGGGCATCCCCCACAAGGCTACGAAGTCTATTTAGAACCCTTTCAAGGTAGGGCAGCTCCTTTCTAGCAGCTCTTGCCAAGATTTGGCAACAGAATTCTATCCTTGGACGTACCTGGCTCTTATATAGATAGAGAATTTCATCAGCAGTGAGATATCTACTGGATAGATAGAAGGATCCGACATTTTTCCAACGGCCTTGGCAACAGATTTGATGTACGTATTCCACTTAAGGTCAGGAGTAAAGGTCAAACCCAGAAGCTTGTCAGAACTTGAGGACTCCCCAGTTAGGTAATCGATGATAGGTGTAGAACTGAATAAAAAGTAAGAATAAAACGGTGTAATACAGAAATAATATTCTAATTAGATTTCTATCGTATGAATTCTAAAGTGCTATTGATCGATATATAGAGATCCAGGACTATAAAAGGTAGGTAGTCACTCCTACATTCTTCGATAATAATGAGAAGAAATCTGATCGGATAAAATAAAAAAATATATGAATTCAAACGCAAGTAAATTTTAACTCAAAAATAATTGGCCTCACTCTCATAGGAAGCAGATTTTAATCTTTTGTTCATACATGATGAGTGATTGTCAGATGAGTGCCACTCCCTCAAGCATTTATCGCCACAGGACCATTTTTATAGATAAATGCATGAGGGAGTATCTATACACAGATGATGTTACAGAGTCTTAGCTTTGTACGACAGCTAAGTCTCTCTCTCGGTTCAAAATTTTGAGATCCAGCAACAAGCAAGAGCAAGATAGCCAGCAACAAATTAAACTGCAGACCAGCTTAATGCGGGTACTGGTCTCCCGCTTTATGGTTTTTTTAAATCAGAGATTTGCTTCTCCTAGAAAGGTTGCCTTCACCACGGCTTACGGGAGCCCTCTCCACCCCAACACACACATACATACACACAAACACACACGGTGCTAGTTGGCCGTTGACCCCGAAAACGGTTCATTCGCCCTTTGAAAAGTCTTGTTTTTAATCCTTCAGGGAGACTAGCCACCCTCCTCACCAAACAAGTGTGGTGGGGGAACCAGTTTAGTCGCCGGTGACCCGACCATGTGGCATGTAGTACTGGGTTACATAGTACCAGAAGCATATGATATGACCTGACTATAATACATATATATATATATAGTTCATACATACATACATACATACATACATACATACATACATACATACATAATTCCAATTTCTCATCTGCGTCGATTATAAAATGGATAAAATTTGACCCTGGAAGAAAATAAGTGGGCAGCAATCTAAGCCTGAATTATTGCTGTGGTAGAACAAAAACGTTTGTGGATTAGTCTCTCTCTTCTCTCTCTATCCTCTCTCTCTCTCTCTCTCTATCCTCTCTTTCTCTCTATATATATACATATATATATATATGTATATATATGTATGTATGTATATATATACTTATATATATAAGTATATATATACATACATATATATATATACATATATACATATATGTATATATATGTATGTATGTATATATATATACATATATATATGTATATATATATGTATGTATGTATATATATACTTATATATATATATATAAGAATTTTTTTATTATATATATATAATAAAAAAAATCACATTACATCAGCTTTTTCTTCACCCTATTCCCTATGCTCCACTTTTTGTTATCAAGTAAGATCAAGTAAGATCTTTGACTTACTTACAGTTTCATCAAATACTTTTGCATATAAAATCCGATCCCGCATTTTGCTAATTCCTACCTTCTGATGAGAAGGAAAATATTTCTTTGAAACTCAGCGGATTAAGGATTATCCACTTATTTAGTATTTCCTTTTCAAATTAAATATGTTTTTTACTCTTTTTCAAAGTGTTTTTTAACATGTTTGATTATCAGACGGTTTGGCCCCTATAAAAAGGTAAATTATAGTCCGTTAACTAATGAATCTTTATGCCAAACTTTTTATATTAAATATCGTATTGTAGGAATCGAATGAATACCATAATATTCAGCTCATTACACCTTATCTTCGCAAAGGTCAATACAAAATTTTAGCCAGATCTGCGTAGTAGTTTCTGAGAAAAAGTCAGGGTAAATGTGGTATGGTGATGACTAATTCTCATCAATCCCTAACTATGCATGAAACAAATATCATAATAGTTAGTTCGCTGCACCTTAACATAACAAAAGTATTTACAAAATTTTAGTCGGTCGAGTTGTTTAAAAAATAATGATGCAAAAGAGAAAAAGATTAAGAGAAACATAATATATATATATATATATATATATATATATATATATATATATATTAAGTAATGTGATTTACAATTTAAAAATTAAAAAAAAAAATTTTTAATTTAAAAATCAAATTTTAATTAAATTAAAAATCAGTTTCATAAGAAGGAACAACAACAAAGTCAATTATCTGTACGATCGTTTCGGAAATCCGTGCTTTTTATTTCTGGTATACATGAAGGTATGTAGAACAATTATATATAGTTCTTTTGGTAAGCACGGTCTCCTCATCAGCAAATTTAGGAGGATTTTTATTGAATTTAAAAGACACCATAAATAAACCTAGCATTAAAAGTAAGGCAGATGAATCTGAAAAAATTGAAATAAAAGGTTTGGATTTAAAATTTATAAGAAAATTAATATAGGTTAGAGATAGAAATGAGTAGAAAAAATATATATTTTTGAATTTACATAATAAATTTGATTTAAAAGTATATAGAGATAGTTACCTTTTAGTTTTTCTTTTTTTGAAATCAGGAACTGTGTTTAAAGTAGTCATTTAGATGTTTGCTATAGCTTTTTATTTTATTGAATGATGAATTTTAAAAGGGCGACGCTCGTGCAGTAAATTGTTTCTGTTAGCGTATTTTGATTTAAAGACGCTACAGTTAATATATATAGAGAGAATATTTATTATGCAAGTTTTTAAGGGGAGATAATTGTCATGTGTTATTGACTTAATTTATTATTTATTTTACGGGTCTAAGGGAGGTAATTGGTCTAACTTAATTTATTAAAAAAAAATTGTAATCTATTTTTACTAATGAGCAATTTTTAATGATTTAAGGTGGTTTATATTTATTAAATTTAAACCAACGTTTATGATTACATGTCAGAAGCTCGTGTCTTGAATTTAATAGTTTGGTTGTACTTCTTATATCTTCATATTGTAAAATATTTAGGGTTTCTTTTGTACACAGTGCACAAAATTTATCTCCTGGTTTATATGATTTGCAAGTCTCAATTATTTGCCATTTTAGGTTGAAAGAAATATTGCTATTTTTTAGTTGCCAAATATAGTTGGATAGAGTAGTTTGGTTTGATAGAGAGTTATTTTTAAAAGAATGTTTGTGCGTTGAAATTCTATGTTTTATTAGGCCAGATGTGGAACCAATATATATTAACTCTTGATTATTGTGATTATTTTTCGTTAGGTCTATTGTTGGATTATTATGTGGTGGGTTGATTAGTAATTGATCGGTAGATTGATTTAAGTTGGTGTTATTATTTAATCTGGTAGTTGAGTTATGGCTGTTAATAGGTTCTTGTAGATTTGGAGTTTTTGATACTGTGCAGCTATAGATAACATTTTTAATTTTACATGAGCCTTGTAGGGGACATTTATTTTTTCTTCTACAGTTACAGTCCGATGTAATTTGTATGGTTGTATTTTGTAGTTTATTAATTTTCTTATTATTAGAGCTAATTATTTTCTGATGAAGGTTAGGCATAGTAGAGTAAGAGACTTTAATTGTGTTCGAATTGAAAATGTTATTATATCTATGGGGGGCTTTAAAGTTCTTATCTAATATTTTAAAAAATTCTCTGGCTATGTTTGTTTCTAGGTTTTTGGAATACGGGTGGTTGAACCATAGGATCTCCTTGTGTCTATTCTTACGTTTACGGGTTTTAGTTTGCTGTTTATTTGTATTATTATCTAATATTTGTAGTTTGGTTTTATCTTTTTTTGTCTCTTGGTTATTTTTCTTTACTCGTATACGGGAAGACATTGCCATATTATATGTTATTACGCTCTTAATAGGTTTATTTTTAATGCAGTTTATGTTTCTATCATTTTCATTTATGAATTTAATTTGTGAATTATATCCAGAGTTTTTAAGGGCTTCATTATAGTATTTTTCATTTTTGGTAAATATTGATTTAGTAGAAGACAGTCTAGAAATTCTTAGAGCGATATTGGGAACTATTGATTTTAATATTGATTTAGGGTGGTTTGATTGATTGTGGACATATAGAAGTGATTGGTTTGGTTTATGGTATGGTTCAAAGGTAGAATTTTCAAGATTTAAGGTTATGTCTAAGAAATTAACAATTTTTTTTATTAGGGTCGATTTTTATACTAAGTCCATAATTTTTAAATAATTTATGTAGAGCTTTAATTGTTTTTTCATAATTTTTATTAGTAGAATTCGTTATGAAAAGTGCATCATCTCTATATAGCCCTCCTTCAAGTTTGAATTGTTTATGGAGTATACAATGTATTTCATTTAAAAGGAAAAGGCCAACTAGATCATTGACCTGAGTCGAGTCCGTCGATCCCATTAAAATGTTGAAGTGGTTAGGGGTATTTTTCCTGGTCCAATATTTATTATCAAATGTTATTAAAGACTGTCTAGCTATAAGTATTAGTTTAATTTCGTCTTGAGTTATATTAGTTAATTTTCGTGCCATTAATAGAGATTTATTAAGTAGGATAGGTGATATAGATTTAATGCTAGGTTTATTTATGGTGTCTTTTAAATTCAATAAAAATCCTCCTAAATTTGCTGATGAGGAGACCGTGCTTACCAAAAAAAACTATATATAATTGTTCTACATAACTTCATGTATACCACAATAAAAAGCACGGATTTCCGAAACGATCGTACAGATAATTGATTTTGTTGTTGTTCCTTCTTATGAAACTGATTTTTAATTTAATTAAAATTTGATTTTTAAATTTATAAAAAAATTTTTTTAATTTTTAAATTGTAAATCACATAACTTAATATTGAATTAGCTCTAGGACATTTAGCTATCGAGCTTATTATATATCTAAATTACAACGAGCATTTCCTGTATTTTAATTAAACTAGTAATTTCACTGTTACATTAAAATACACTTAGCTCTTTAGACTATTAGTCTAATCTCCTTTAAATTTATATATATATATATATATATATATATATATATGAGAATGAAAATGTCAACCTAAAATAAATAAATGGTAATCAATGTTTCGTCCCTATTTCACGGGACATCATCAGGATTAGACTTTTAAAAAACGGAGGAAAGAGGTTACAGACATCCTGCGAGTGAAGAGGGAATGAACTTTATGTTCCTTTATACTTTGGAAAAGAAAAACACGCACTTTTATAAATTATTTTCCACATTAAGAAGAAACATAAAGATCATTCCTTCTTCATTCGCATGTGGTCTGTAACCTGTTTCCTCGGCATTTTTTCATTCAATCCTGATAATGTCTCCTGGAATAAAGACGAAACGTTGATTATCGTTTATTTATTTTAGCTTTCCTTTCATTCTCATAACGTTGTATTTTTGTGTTTATTCTCTCTCACACACACACATACACACACACACACACATATATATATATATAAACAGACTGATATATGTGGATGCTAAAATAGTGAGATAAATAGATAGATATGAATAGTATTATTTAAGTAGGTATAAACATTACTAAGTAAAAAGAGAATAAGTGATAAGAGAATGTACGTAGATATATGCTTCAAAACCAGGTGTTTGCATTTACTTAGGAGATGAAAGATAGCATTTGGCTTGTCAGCTGTTCTCAAAATACCTGGTTGTGGCTTTTGGGAACATGTGTCTCTATTTTGATCTAAGTGACTGCAAATGTTGGCCGCAGGGGAGACAAAAGTAGGAATAGGAATCACCGCCTGACAAGCAAGAATTCGGGGGCGATTGAAAAATCATAAACTTATCTTGAGGCCGGGAAATTGCGGGAATTAATTGATTCCACGAAATATACTAAGTGATGTGTGTGAAGAATGTCAAGCACACCACCCAGGATGAAGAGTTGGCAAACTGAATTTGAGACTTCTAGAATTTTTTAGCTTAATATAAAATAACCACCATGGTGTTTACCAAATACTTACTCCTCTTCTTTCTACAATGATCATCATTTAATTGTTTTGAGAAATAAATTTTCTATTACGGTATTGATTAATCACAGATTACTAACAATACCAATTGCTTTAGAAAGTTCAGTTCATCAACGTCGGTTTCCTTAAGGTTTTTTATATAGTTTAATGTTACAAAATGCATGTTAAAATATTCTTCGCTTTTGAAATTAAGGTATAAAAATATATATGATTAATTTTACTTAATTAGAGCAATTTTGTCGGACCACTATATATTACACGTCTGGTAATCAGGCAAGCAGACTCGAAACTGTAAAGCGAAGGATGAAATGAATGTGGTAAAAAGAAAGCCATCCATTTAGCTGTCGAGAAAGAAAGAGACAAAGAGAGAGAGATGTATATAGAGGGAGAGAGATAGAGAAAGACTGAGTCTTTAAGTTTTGACGGACTAAATTCGTTGTGTCTTCAATAAAGGAAAACAGGAAAAGCATTAGCAGGCAGTTTTTAATATGGAAATCCCTCTCCCAAATGTGTGTGTTGCTACGTAGTATTTAATGTTTTTTAGTTGATCCAATTTGCATTTTAAGTTCCCTGTGTTTCCGTAAGTTACGCGTTGACATTTATGGTATAACAGTGACAGAAAACAAAAGAAATACGAAATGTTTTGTGTCGTCTCATATCTTCCTATCCGATTCAATGTTTTGCTCTCTCTCTCTCTCTCTCTCTCTCTCTCTTTCTCTCTGTATATATATATATATATAGACAATACTTAGCCACTCTATATACACCCACTATCAAACCACCCAAAACACATCATTAAACACATCCCCACATCTATCGAAAAAAGACTTAGCACCAATTCCTCCAAACTCGAAATTTTTAACAAACACAAACTCTTCTACGAAAATTCACTTAAGGAAGGTGGTCACCCTAACACAACCTTTAATTATATTAAACCTAATTCACCCAATACCCCAAACAAGAGAAATAGAACTAGGAAAATAATTTGGTTCAACCCCCCTTCAATACAAAACTTGGCACTAAATTCTTCCAACTAATAAACAACCACTTCCCGCCCAACCACGTACTACAAAAAATCTTCAACAAAACACAATTAAACTCAGCTACAGTTGCACAGACAACCTAGAACAAATAATCAAGAAACACAACAGAAAAAATATTTAACAAAGATGAAAATACAAACAACACCAACAAGAACAAGTGCAACTTCACCAACAAATCGGAATACCCAGTTAATCAACAATGCCTACAAACAGAAGTAGTATATAAAGCTACAATCGCACCTACAGAAAACCCAAACGACAAAAAATACTATATTGGCCTGGCCGGCACCACGTTTAAGGATAGATTAAGAGTGCATAAATGCTCCTTCACAAACCTCAACCACCCTAACAAAACCTCATTAACTACCGACTATCTACATCTAATCCAAAATAACCTTACACCAACCATTAAATGAGAAATCCTTAGAAAATCTAGCACATGTAAATCCCTAAACTCCCCATGTCTCTTCTGCCTAAACGAGAAACTCCTTATCTCCAATTTTAAAGACAAAGACAAATTACTAAACAAAAAACAGGAAACCACCATAAACTGTAGGCATTACAAATCCCACCTCCTTAGCAACTATACACCTTTCTAAAACATCCCTTAGATAGCACCACCTTAAATCACCTAAACTATACACCTAATACACCTACCACATACACCAAATTACCATAGCATATGCTCAACTAACCCCCCTTAACCAATTCTCCCTACACCCTATATCACCTTACCCCCTCCCCCCAGAATCCCCTTAATCCAACAAAATAAAACATACCCTCAATCACCACGAACCCTAAACACGCCATAACCTTATCCCACATAACCACCCAATAATCGGGGTCAATTCGCCTCCCCCTAGCCAAACTCACCCACCCAACCCCAGCACACCCCACATGCAACCTCCACGATTTAGCACGGGAATTTGTTTACATATAACTATGTGGATTTACACCTGCACGTACAGGTATGTACGTATTGAAATGTATAACTGACGAGTGTCTTATGTGCATAGACATATATCTTGGAGTATGACACCCCAATATAGCCTTCCGCCTAAATCGATCCATAATACCCTAAAAAAAACAAATACCCCAACTTAGAACAATAACTTACTAATACTTAATCCCCATAAAACTACCACAAACTCCTCCCCAAAATCTATAAGTATGGCTACCTAGGACCACTATCCCAATTGCGTGTGCGTTTATTATTGCGTATGTAGGTACATGTGTGTGGAACCTGTGTCCATATTTTACGACGTGTCAAGCTGTATATCTGTACGTATATGCGTGCGTAGATATCGGTGCGTATGGGCGAGTAGGTGTGTATCTTTGCAAATGTATGTATGGGTGCATGTATGTGTGCATATGTGTATGCGTGTATGCATGTATGGGTGTGTGCATGCATGCTTGATGGGATGTGTATCTGTAAATGTGTATGTATATGTGTGTGTGCGTCGATGCTCACGTGTGCACCCACATCAAAACATTAACAACCTCCACTAATGAAAATATTGCGTCTATGCATCTATGAATGAGTTTATGTTTATATCTATGTATACTCATATCTACGTTCAATGAAAGTATTACGTCTATATATCCACGAAGGAATTTACATGTGCATCTATGTAGACGAATACGCCTATACCAATAACTGTCTGTATATCTGGGTATGTGTGTATATGCATATATGCATGTATGAGTCAATGTGTGTGTCCGTGTGTACATGAGGGCATCGATATATGTGCGTACCTATGTATATGTATGTGTATGTGAGAGTATATGTGCCCGCTACCTGCTGTCCAGATACGTATGTATGAGCGTGCAGCTGTGTGTAGGTCGATGTATGTGTTCACGAGTATAAGTATCTGTACGTGCGCGTATGCTTGCATATATGCGTAGGAATGCATGTATACGCAGGTAGGCTAATGTATACGCTTGCATGGATGTATGGGTGTCTGTGTGTGTGTGCGTGTGTGTGTGCGCGCGCATCCAGGCTTACGCACACGTACTCAACTTAACACGTTAAGGTCAATTGAGGTCAACGGGAGCAATGCGGATGTATATGTATGCATGTATGCATATGCGCATCTGTTTACATGTTGAGGCGGAGATGTATGTATATATGTGCGCGTGTCTTTATGCGCATGTGTGAGCTCGCGCGTACGGCCCAAGGCTAACCTTCTCAAAGCACTTAACAACAAATTAAAAAATAAAACTCAAATAGATAAACCGAATCGTAGCCCTCCCGCCTCCCAGCCTAAGCGAACACCCAACAGGTCAAGACATACTTACCAAGAAATCATCTCACTAACGAGACACCAACAACCTAACCCTTAGAACCCGAAATTTTAAAGTAACCCCCTCTTCTTACTCCTACATATCTCCCTCCACCATATATCCCTATGTCCTTAGCCACACCACAGATGAACCTCCCAGACCCCTCACAACCACCTAATGTTCTTGAAGTCCAAAACTAAAGCATTACCGACCGACCAAGCACACCGTCTCCCACCTTCTCCCTTTTCCCTTTCCGCTTTTCTCGCACCCCTCCCCTGACATCATTCATTCCTTCATTCCACCATAAACGAACTTTTCTGTAAAGTCTGAGGAGGCTACATAACGGCTAGAAACGGTCGCGTAGCTGAAACAAAAATGTAACTGAACAGAAAAACCGGTAATAAAAAATAAAACGCATATTTGCTCTACAACAGTATTGAGCACTTTCTTCGGGTTTTTACTAATTACCATTTCTACTATATATATATATATATATATATATATATATATATATATATTGCTTGCTTGCTTGCTTGCTTGCTTTCGTGACTGCTGGAAAACTGTTTCTGTTGTGCCAGTTTTCAAGAATTCTGGCGAAAGAACTAACCCATTAAATTATCGCCCAATTAGCCTCCTCTCTCTATTCGTCAAAATATTTGAGTCCATAATTAACCAAGCTCTAGTCCATTACCATACAGATGCTAAACTTCTGGCCGACCAACAATATGGATTTAGGCAAGCCCGTTCCACAGCGGACATCCTAACTGTAATCTCTGAACGTATATACAATTCACTGAACAAAGAAGGGAGGACAGATCAATAGTTTTATATTGATCTAAGGCTTTTGACAGGATATGGCATGAAAGTCTTCTCAGGAAAATCAGATCATACGGTATGACTGGACGAATACTTAACATAATTAAATCCTTCTAAGATAAGAGAAAAATCCAGGTTGACCTCGACGGTCGTACATCTAAACACTATGATATAAATGCAGGAGTGTCGCATGGGTCTATCCTTGGACCTCTGTTATTCCTAATATTCATAAACGCCCTCCCTGACAAAATTGTCTGTGAGATGGGTATATATGCTGATGACACCACGCTCTATAACAGACACGGCGGGAAAACAAATGAACAAATATCTAAGGAAATGGCAGAAATACTAGAAACCTCCAATCTGTAGTGGAATATGGACAAAAAATGGATGGTCACATTCAATACTGCCAAGACTGAACTGGTTTCATTCAATAATTACAAAAAACCATCTCTACCACCAATAGCAATAGCCAAAGACTCTTTATCTGAAAGTACATCTTTTCTAACGTTCACAGGAAACGTGAGTTAGAACAATTACATTGAGGACCGCTGCGAAAGAAGGTGGGTTTGCACTACCGTGCTAGAAAACTACTTACGCCTGAAAGTATCCTGTTCCTCTATAAGGCCACCATTCGCCCATGTATGGAGTATTGTTGTCATATTTGAGCTGGTGCATCTGCTACTTGTCTCTCGCTCCTAGACAAGGTTCAAAAGAGAGTCGCCAACCTTATAGGTCCTTAACTGTCATCCAAGCTTCAGCATCCCTCTGCCTGTTCTACAAGTACTTTAACGGTGAATGCTCCGACGAACTGCAAGCACTTGCACCCCTTCGACGTAAATACCTCCGACAAACCTGACAAGCAGCTAAACCCCACCCCTTCACAGTAGAGATCCCTAGATCTAAGAAAGCCTTCTACTCTAAAAATGTTTTCCACATAGAACCGCTACATTTTGAAATTCCCTTTTGGATGCCTGCTTCCCCAACTGTACTTACATGCAGAAGTTCAAGTGTAACGTGAACCTACATTTTGCTGCCCAACTCCCTATATAGTACCCCTGTAGCTTATGTCCCTGATAGAAACCCTCTACATCAAAGTGGCAATGTGCATTACTTGGGGTGAAAATGCAATTTAAAAAATATGCATACATGTACATCTGTCTATCTGTCAATGTATAAATCTATTTGTCTATCTCTCTATGCATCGCTCAGTTCGAATGTAAAAAAAACAAATATGAATCTCACTCTGTCGCTGTTTCTGTGTGTCTCTCCCCCTTTATCTTTCTCTCCCTCTTTTTGTCGGTAAATATATTTAGAGAGAGAGGAAGAGAGAAGCAATTACCTCCGAGCAGCTAAGTAATCGGTTTATTTAATGTAGAATGTGTATCTCTAGGTGCCATATTAGATAGTCTCTTGCCCGTTCGTTTAAGATTATAGAATTGTAATCTGGAATAAGGGATCGGTCTGTTCTAAGCCAATGAGAATAGCTGGAATGTTATAAAGGAGAATTTTTATGTTTATGTATCAGTTATGGGGGTGTGAAACCACACTATGCGTACATGTGTATAATAACTTGCAGTGTTTACTGGTATCGGTGTTTAGTAATAGGACTTTAGTAATAGGGAAAAATCGGGACTACTTCCTCTTTAATATAATGCGATAGTGCTGCTGTAGTTCCTCGAATGTAATTTAAAATTTTATTTAAACACCTGGATGTGCCAGAAATGTCGTTATAAAGTTACATAAGCTAGTGGCTAATAAATTTGTATGTGGCATTTCTTGTTGCAAATCTACAGTATTTTAGTCCAGAGGGGAATTTCTGCAATCAAATTATTATATATACAAGATATATATGTGTATACTAAAAATAATCGGGACGTTTGAAAATGAATGCCTCCTTTTGTTATTCCTCTAGAACGTATTAGTGGGGATAGTAAATTACATTGTTATGATGACTAAACTTATGCATTCGTGACCTGAACGTCCACATCTCTTTGTTGCTGGTTTTGATGGTTTGAGACTATAAGACATCACCCCAGGTTATGGACGTGAGTCAGAAGCAGAGGTGTATGATGAAATTCCTTGCAAAATTGAATTGAGACTAGTGGTGAATATGTAGAAAAATAAATTCTGGAGCACCAAAGGTTGGTCGTTTTAATTGATACCACTTCCATCTATGTAGCTCTTACACATTTTCAATTAAAAATTGGGTGCTTTGCTTTGGGAACGACCCTCTTATATATATATATATATATATATATATATATATACATATATATATATAATTATTATTATTGTTATTTATGTAAATATAGTCATATCTTGCTACGATGTGCACACCGTTTTAATCATATTTGATTTCATCAAGCAAGAAAAATAAAAATACAAAAATTATAAAGGTTCCAGACCTTTTCGAATTTTTAGGATAGAAAATAGACAGTTGTATAGATAGGTAGATAAATAGATAGAATGTTAGATAGATAGAACGATACATCGGTAGGAAGATAGATAGATGGATACATCCAGATTAGATAAAGACAAGGGTAGTCAAATAGAGAAAGAGATAGAAATATAGATAGCCACATGCAGAAGATAATAGACAAGCAAAAAGATATATATATATATAGAGAGAGAGAGAGAAAGAGAGAGAGAGGGGGGGAGAATAAGAGAATAGAGAGGTAGAGAGAAAGAGAAAAGATATAACTGAATAGATAAACAATAGATAGAGAGATAGGTGCACACAAAAATGAATAGATATACAGAAAAAATAAAACATATATATATATATATAATAAATTGAAAAGGATAAACAAAATATAGATCAATAGAATGCCAGATCAATAGATTGCTAGATATATAATAAAATAGATGGAAAAGTTAATAGATAGATAGATAGATAGATAGATAGATAGATAATATTATGGTTACCTACGCGTCTGAAATAAAGACAGAGTTTCAATGTCTAACTTGAAAACGCCTAGAAAACCAGGCCTGTGTTTGCTTGTGAAAATAATTTACATACGGATGAACAGTGGTATGCATAAGACTATTTACTTATGTGCCTAAGTCGGTGCGGATGGTTGCGTAGATGAATGCATACATGTGCGTATGTAATTCTCTGTATATATATATATATATGTATGTGTGTATGTGTGTGTGTGTATGTGTGTGTGTGTGTCCTAGCGCGAATGTTATGATGTCAGTCTGACACATCTCTGGTTTCAGGTTTCAAAATGTAGGTTAAGGCATGACATGGCACCGCCATTCGCTCCCGATATAGAGCTGCTGGTTTATTATCTGCCCCGGCAAGGGGGCTCCGTAGCGAAATTCGACACCAGGTGGAAGCAACGATGGCAGTTATGGTGGTGGTGGTGGTATTGGCGGCGGTACGACGGAGGTTGTGGCTGCATCGATATGTTGTCGAGGAGAGAAGAGAACAGGGATGGGAATAGAGGCGGAACTCCAAGAAAAGAAATGAAGAAAATAAAAGTCAGTAAAGGAGGTAAAACCCAAAGAGGGCGAATAAGGAATAGTGACTGGGGTTGGTAAGGCAATATAAAGAATAAAGGAGAAAAGTACAGCTATATAAGAATAGGTATTTATTCTTAGAGTTAACTAGACGAATATCCGTTCAAGAACAAGCAAAATTAATACTTCTGAATCAATGAGATGTGCACCATTTGTCTTTTCCCTTATGAAGATTAAAATCAGGACACACATTGGAATAAGGAATTTAAATCAAAATTCATGACATAACTTTGATTATAGAACACCTTTAAAATATAAAGCTTTAGTTGTCTTTCGAATAAACTGAAATTCAATATATCTCGACAAGCAGCAATTTTTCTTGTAAAGGTCCCTAGATATCGAAAACTAATATTTGTCGAACAGTCTATTCTCTTGAATTTCTACGTTTTGAAATTTCCTCCCTGTTTCCCGCTCTCCCAACTAAATTATCATACAGGAATTTTAACGTACTGCAGCTAGGTATCTTGCTGTTTAATTCCCGACATCGTGATCCTATAATCAAATACTTAAACCGAAGGTTTTTGACGAACTTACTGTAATTTTGTACCTTCAACGTCCCCGACCAACGCGACCAGCAACAAAATTCCACCCCTTAACCTTAGATGTTCCCACACGCCGGAAAACGTTTTACTCTAATAGTTTTTCCCCCTACAAACTGTTGGCTTTTTTAATTCGAAAGGAACTTTTAAAGCAAGATGCAATCTGGACTTTGAACAAAATAAAATGGTCAGACGACCGGCTCTCTTGGGGCGAGTTGTAGACATAGCAGCAGGAAGGAAAATAGAGATAAAAAAGACGCGTAGCGGCACATCGAAGTCAAGACAGGCCTGCGTGAGAAATGTGGAACTCGCGTGGCGACAGGACAACCAGATATGTGGACGCAAGAGAAGAACAGGCATGTGTTCGACGCAGTAGAGTTTTGTTAACTACATGGTGAAGTAAGTTGTTTAGAACAAGATGAAATGCATTGTTCAGAAAGTACTATAAATAAATGCCTTTTATTTCAACTAGAAAAGGCTGACTTTAATTTCTTTCTTTTCTTTTCTTTATTTGCAAGACTTTTATACACAATGTTGGGTCGGACTGAAATTATCGTGATCACGCAACACAACAGCAGCCGAGATGTTATTATTGACAATACTCAATTTTCGTGGTAAGCACTCCTTTCACAATCTGAGGACATTCTCTGCACAAAGGAATCAATGCTGAATGATGGTAGCCATTATACTGATGCAGTTGCTTTGTGCATTGTCAGGGTAAACAGAATCTGTGGGGAAAGTAATGGAACCTAATTTGCTATGAACTAAATATGGCCGAACCAGATATAAACCCATTCTCTCTACTTATATCAAGTTAGGCATGTATGCATGTTTTTATATTTCTACATATAGGACTTAGTCATAAACTAATACAGCGATCATTATGAACTTCGAAACACAGTTATTAGGCGAAGAGGTTGTAATGCGGTCTATATTTACTTCACTTGAGTTTTATGGCAATTGTGAAATTTTGCATACTTTTTATTTTAGTAGCATTTACAATAATAGGTATTCGAAATAAATATAGTTCAAATATGATTTTATTTAGAATATTTTAAAAGGTTTTGAAAGGGACATTGTATGAGTATGCATTACAATTTGGCAATATGGATAATTCGATACATATCATTAGACACTAATTATGTAGTTTACACAGATTTCAATTTTCAACACTCATTCAGCTTCATTCTTATATTTTACACATTTCATAGAATTGAAATCATGTAATAGATTTTCATGAACATTTGAATAAGGATAAAGGACATAGGTTTAACAAGAATATATCTTCATTTTAATTTGCGTAAACGAATATAAAAACGATGCAATCTGTTCAATTTTGTGGATGGCTATTCTTTTGTAAATTTGACTAGGTGTATGCATCTTCCTCGGAAAATAAGTAATTTCAAAACTTTTAATTAAATTACTTTATCTTAAATCAGAAAATGTTACATATTTATAAAGATGAAGGATTAAACGAAAATAACGGGAATTTAGTGTTATGATTCTGAACAGGTTTAATTTGTATAATAAAACTTTTGAATCAACTTAAAAATCCAAATGACAATCAATGCTCAATCTAGAAAAATGAGACAACATTTCACTAAACTAATATTCGTTGAGCAATAAAATTGACTTGGAAGCAAAGGTAAAAATATAAACGAAGAATACCTCACTCATCTAGAATCTGACTATATCATTGAGACAAGTCACGCGTTTCAAGAACTAAAAGGATTATTTCGATTATTCGCAAAATTTGTTATTATGTCAGTCTTTACATGCACACAGTAAAAACAGAAGGTGATGGTCAACAACTTAGCCACAAAAATCGCAGCCATGGTGAATGAGAAAATGCTGATAAGCGAGGCTGATATCAAACGGCGAATTGCGCTTGAATTAACATTTTTTTCAAAGTAGACATCATGAAGAGTAGAAAATTAAGTATAAACATTAAACAGAAAATGTTCAATGAATACACACTGCCTATTATGAAATGTGTTAGCAAAATAAATGCATTAAATCTTTTTTTTTTGGCCTTCGGGTCAAGATCAAAGTGTAGTATCTGTTCTTCGGATCTACACATCAATTTCTTGTTCTCTGTCAGTGAAGGAGAAATCCTTCACGACTGAGACAATTTTAACTTTTGTTCCTTTTCTCCACATTAAAAAACGACCCTGGTGTCTAACTCTGTCCCGTGGGGAGGCATTGTAAACAGGAACAATAGAAAAGTTATGCCAGAGAACAAAGTGGAAGGCATTATGATCGGCATTAGTGTACGTGAAGGACAAATAAACAACACATAGACAACAGAGCAAAATATATTATTATCAGCATATAGCCTCATAGGAAAAGTTTGAAAATGTTCTGTAATTGTGAAAATAGCTGGGAGGCAAATTAGAAACTTCAATAAAAATGAGGTTTCACAATTAATAGTTAACACACCTGCCTTCTTCATATGACTAGACATACATGGATAAGTTTCCCTTTACATACGATATCAAAAGGCCAAAACATCCGGTGGAAAAGTGACCTTGACAGACAAGTGTGTCTTACGTAGCCAAGCCTACTCAATGAAAAACAAAGTGGAAGAGAAACTTAGGTATTGACAAATATACAACTGTTACGACAATCGCCTACAAAAGCTGTGGAATAGTATAAGCTTGTTTTTATGAGAAATGTTCATATTTTAATAGATTTATCTGAACACTTTATAAAATAATTCTATTTTAGGTAGATTAATTTAAATATGTTGAGGGAAGAATTGTAAAGTTCGAGTTATTAATCGATCGTTTCGCATGGTGAAAAAGTTTTGTAGTAGCCAACATTCGAACCTGTAGTTTGAATAAATTATGATAAATTGTTCGCCAGTTATCTGTTAGGATTGTAATATTTAGAAAATGAATGAACATAAACGGTAAACATTTGTTAATTCGAATTAAAAAAGTACTCCGAACTAATTTTCAAATGAACAACCTCGGATGAAATATTGTTTTAGCATCTCATTTTTATACGTTCACAACTCGCTTCACAAACAGATTCTGAATTACAAAATAGTTTCTACCTTTTTTTATGTATTCAAAACTTTTTCGCCTCCCATTATTTTGTTCACGCGTCTGACTACTTGAATTTTAGAAACAATTGTTTGTCTTTTTTTAAGGAATTTGAACTTAAAAATAATAAATAAATTATATTGTTTGAAATAGTCTTCAATATAGATCGATAACTTAGTACACTTTAAAGAAATTATTTTTAAGTAAAGGTTGATTTTACTATTTTCTAATTAAAGATGCGAATATTGTTTATTCTTGTTTTTATCAATTAAAATTTTGGTAGGTTTCGTTTCCAGTAATATTTATAAAATGAATAAAAGCAAAATATTAATAGTTTAAGATTATTTTTAAAAAGACTGCATGAGAAATGTGTGAACATTATTGTTAGTAAAAGTGCAGTTTTCATCGAAGAATTATTTTTTTGTGGTTGTCACATCTACTCCCCCAACAAACAGAGTGCTTTATTATTGCGAGCTTTTGCCAGAATAAGCAAAGGTTTGTCAATCGGACGTTTGAAGGGAGATTATATTTTGGCAAGCTTGTCTTGTAGGCATATTTACAGGAGGCACGGTTCTCTGACCTTGCACATTTGTCTAGTTACTTGACGTGTGCACCAAGGAAAATACAGTTAATGAGCTTTGATAACACGAAAATATATATCGCAGGTAGGTAATAGATTAGTTATTTAAATAGGCATGCTTGTACTTGTTTTATTTATAGATTAATAATGCTTCTAAATATAATCCTTCTGGACATTTAATGACCGTGGCTCCAAAGAATTATATTATAAAAAATATATACCGGTTTCTGTACGGGTTCGTGTTTGAATTGTCATTTTTTGTGTATTTCTATCCCTCTTGTGTAATAAAAACTCTATATATTAATATACAACCGATCTATATATTATTATGCAAACCTGTACACATTTTTACTACCTTGCCATATTTCACAAGTATTTTAAAAAATGAGATCGTCCGATTAGTTAAGTTTGTGATTAATATGATATTGTTAAGTTTTAAAAGATCAAACCTCACCTATTTTTAATAAATTGTTCTAAAATCAAATTATATTTTACCGTCGACTAAAACATTTTGTTTAAATTGACACATTTTATAAAAAGCATAGTCGTTGCATTTATTTGACAAATAATTAACTTTACAGTAAAAAAACAAAGAATAGTTATGTTTTTCAAATAAAATAGCTACGATTTTCCTATTACATAAATAATTAAAGATGAAACATATGTGTTTTATTTGTTTCAACAATACTTAAACGACAATGATAATTATTTTTACAGAGGAAAAAAATGCATTTTCTTTTTAATGTTGTTGACGGACGTATATCTTTTATTTTAAAGGAAATTTGCAGTGAAAATTATACAGATTACATAAGTACAGCTGGCTAGTAAGTTTTGAAAATATATAAGACAATTAAATTACTCAGAATATTCTGCGTTTCATCATCGTGAGGATTCGTCAGGCACTTGCATGTAACCGATATTGATACGTGTTTTTTATATATTGACATCGTACTGTGTTTGCTAGTCAGCAAACAAGTTCTTTATTATTCACCCACACATTAATTGTAGCCAATGGACGCGCATTTATCAGGCAAGCATAATTTGGTCTTTAATTCCCATGTTTCTGCCTTTTTGGGCGAGAGTCTAGTTTCTGTTATCTTTGTGTTGGGAACTGGCGAATCTTTTTGAGGATAAAAACGCAAAAAAATTCTGTGTAGCGTAATTGTGATATATAGTTTTCAAACTTCATATATATATATATATATATATATGTATATATATATATATATATATATATATATATATATATATATGAGGATTTTTTCATTCAAACAAACATTATTGAATAGCACAGGTACTTTGATTTATCATTCTTTTTTATATTTTCGATTTTTCTTTATAATCGTTTTTTAGGGCAAACTCGAAGATATTAATAAACGTTCCATAAGAATCATTCGATTGTAAATCACTTTCGGGTAAAATTGGTGGGATTGCTGAAGTGAAAGTGAACTGGAGTGGAAGGTGTAAAGTATAAAAGTAAAGAAGTGAAATTTTAAATAAATTTTAGGCAGTTGTGGCCGAGTAAAAATAAGATTAAACTATTAAAAATAAGATTAAACTATTAAAAATAAGATTAAACTAAGAATAATAAAGTAAAATAAATTCGTTGCATTCAATAATGTTAGCTTGAATATATCTATATATATATATATGTGTGTGCGTGTGTGTGTGTGTGTGCGCACGCGCGTGTGTGTGGATGTATGTGTTCAATATACACTCGAGGAGAAATATTTGCAGCACTGATTCGTGGCCCGATAGTTAGAGCAGCCGACTGTCAACTCGACGGTTGTAGGTTCGATCCACGGCTTGGTAAAAGTGTATGTCTATCCGCACTGACGAGTTGTGATATAAAGAAACAGTACTGTATGTGGATGACAAATATATATATATATATATATATATATATATATATATATATATATATATATATATATATAAAGGAACAAACCGTATTATGTGTTCACCAACGTTTCGTCTTTATTTCGAGACTTTGTCGGAATACTATTTCCATTATTTTCATCATATATATATATATAATTCTCCTTATCTTCAGTTTAGCATATTGGGAAGTGATACACGATATACCATTGGCGTATTAAGCGATGCTCTTTGTGTAAACAAATCAAACTTAGGTATGTCAAATCCGTGTTAATTCACTCCCCGCACAGCAGCTGCTTATTAGCGTAATGGTTCAAAGCCTTTACTGTAGTACGGGCGGTCGGGTTTCGATCCTGGCTTGAGGTAGTTGTCTGTCCAACCGCATTGATCAGCTGTGATACAACGAAACAGTAATGTATGTGGATGACTATATATATGTATATAGTCATATATATGATTATATATATATATATTAATATTTTGTATATATATATATATATATATATATATATATAGAGAGAGAGAGAGAGAGAGAGAGAGGGTGGGGGATGGAGGGAAGAACAGAATATTCGTTACATGCACAGAGATTCGAAAAATATTTTTTCTTAACCTAATGCCTGGAATTATTTAGCTAATTATGATAAAAAAAAATCTCTGACATTATTGTCATTTTTAAAAATATACAAGATGCGAGGCTTAAGTTTAAAGAAAATATGCAAGATGTAAGGCTTAAGTTTAAATAATTTAAATAAGAGAGGAAAACAGAAAACTTTGCTTAATTATTAATAATTAATAAAACCTATGTGTAATATCTAATAAAACTTAACATATTAACATTTCTAAATGAGAAGGTTTTACCTATATTCTGTTTCTATATATACACTATGTTAAAGTTATACAAACGGAGACGTGAAAAAATCTACATTTTCTATAAATCTAATAAGTACAACACATATATGTCACATTCTCTATTGTACTTGACCTGTTTTATTTTCAAGTGTAATATAAATGTTGTGCGTATTATTATTTAGTTGTCACGTTTGGTAGTTCTTTTAATCTATAAAACTAAAATTAATTGTATTTATTATTATGTTTCGAAATACTGTAAGATGTAGATTAATAGTTTGCATTATTTGGATTATATAAATTACTGCTCCACTCTTAGCCTAAACTTTATTAAAATTAGATGTAAAATTATCCCAATGTATTTGTTATATCAAATAAGTAACTTAATAAACAAACCTCTTCGGTTGTATTTGACTTAGTTTTACTTTGGAAAGTACGAATATTTAAAATAGTTTCTTCATTGTGAATGCTCATAGTTGTCTTCAATCACGTTTGGGGATGATGAAAGGTTCTTATGACCTTTTTAGAGTAGTTGGTACATGTTGAAATCCACACCCAGTTCGGATGGGACAAAATGTCGGTTCAATGTGCGGCAGACGGGGGCTTCGAACATCAAGGAAATTTAAAAAAATGTTTATATTTTCATCATAACTACTTATTTTTATTTTTTTTAAAAACTAGAGAACCCGTGGCCCATTAGGTCAGTATATGTTATAGCTGTGGAATAGTGATTATATAGAATTAATGTATAAAGGTACGAGTATACAAAATTAATGTACAAACGCGCAAAACTTAAATGCACGGGCGCTAAAAAAAAACATGACGACTCGGCCAGACAGAATACACTGGATAATAAAGGTTTTAACATCATTCACTTCAGATTAAATGAAAAATCGTTTATATAATGAGGTGTAATCCGTTAAAAAAATTCAAAAAGACGAAAAGAAAAAATACGAAGAGGGAGTGTGAATTTTACAGGTCTACCCCAGATTTTTTTTGTTGCTTTTTTTTTCTGTGTGTGTTTACAGTCTTAATAATATCAGCCAATAATAATTAACTGATTAAGTAATATTTAACGATGAACACTTTTGAAAGGAAATTTTATAAAAAAAAAATGATAAGTTCAACATCTCACAAAACACGTTTTAAAATATTTTTACGTCTTTTAAAATTCGTATTATTTGGATTCATTGAACTACTGTTCTCATCTTGAGTATCATTTTCACAACCTTTCGATGTAAGCTTATGAGAACAGCAGTCCGATGAATCGAACTAATACGAATAACCAATCCTCATCTCAAAAATTAAGAACCGTCGTTTTTGTAAAACGTTTGGAACTTATGACCTCCCACTCCGTTTCCACTCTCTACCCTCCTTCCGTTCTCCCTTTCTCCCGCCACCAAAAACTGCTAACGATAACATGTCTCGCTTACCGTTATGTGGTCAAGAAGTGGTTGCTCATTTTATGTTAAATTTATATAGGAAAGACATTCTTTCTTTTATATCATCTTTAAGGAACGTAAAAACGTATTAGCCAAAAAATGTAGATTTTTTTCTTTTTTTTAGATTAAACTACGCTGGGTTAGATCGTAAGATATATATTAAAAATATTTTTTTAAATATGTAAATTGATCAAGTAGTTTTTTTTTCATTGGGAAAGTATATTTGTTTTGCTTTTGTTTGAAAACGATTCCAACTTGCAATGAAAATACAATCAAAATAATCGTTTTCAAAATTAAGGACACTAAAAAATCGGTTAAATATCGAACTATTTTATAAAGGCTTATTTTCGGTTTTATTTATTTATATTCGTTTTGTTTCTGTTAAGAATGTGAAGAAGTAAAATGCATAAATTTATTTAAAGATATATAGAATAAGAGACAATACGGTCCCGTAAACTGTCAACTTTAGAAAAAAGCTTTCATGGCTTTGTTTTCATTGATTAACGCATGCGCATCATAATGCGGAACCGGAAGGACTGTTTCAACGTCAAAGTAAGGCGATTTGAGTTTTATAATATAATAGATGAACCATCTCATATTGACAATAAAAAATGACAGACATTTTAACTCAAAGTTACCAATTCTTATCATCATTATATATTATTACGCTTATCGCTCCGTCCGTTATCATGCTGTGCATCCCTAAAAAGGGAAAGTGGAATATTCTAAATAAAAAATTGTCACCCCTTAAATGCAAAGTGGAATAATAAAACAAAAAAATTGGCGTCGCTGTTGAGGCAAAGCTAATAAAAACGATTTGTCTTTCTTGGCATTTTGGCTAAGATAAAAGTGTAGTATCTGTTCTTCAGATGCTACATTTCAACTTTTTCTTTCTTAGTGGAGGAGAAATCCTTTGATACTAAGACAATTCTTTTCCACATTAAAAACGACCCTGGTGTCTAAATCTGTCCCGTAGGGCCGCTTTGTGAATAGGTATTACGTTTAATGTAACAAAGTTTTAATATTACAAAAGTAACTGGGAAAAGTAATTTCTGGTTTAATTACAAAATGCCCTGAAATGCCCCTTCTGATTAATTATAAAATGCACTGGAAATGTCTCTTCTGATTAATTATAAGATGCCCTGGAAAATGTCCCTTCTGATTATTTTTTTTTGTTTACTTGCCTCCACACAAAGACGGAGTTGGACACGAGGTCGCTTAAAAATCTTTTGGGAAACCAGCTCCCCAAAAAGGGTAATCTGATCAATAACAAAAATAAAAATTGTATCAGTAGTGGAGGATTTCTCCTCCATTCACCAAGACCAAAAAGGGTGGATTTAAGTCACTGGAATGCTGAGAATAATACTACACTCAGAAATTCATGTTGAAGCAATGGTTGCCTAATCCTTAACCGTGTTGATGTTTTTTATGTATTAATTTTGAAAAGCTGCTGAAAGAGTTTATGTTTTAAACATTACTTTATTTCAAGTATAGTTTAAACAGTTTAGTGGGGGATATAAAGTCAGTCCCGGAAATTACTTAAACCGTTTACAATTTAAACATTACTTTATTTCGTGTATATTTTTAACAGTGGGGTAGGTGATATGAAATTTGTCCCGGAAATGGGTGAAACCGTTTGCGCATTAAACATTACTTTATTTAATGTATATTTTTAACAGTGGGGCGGGGATATGAAGTCGGTCCCGGAAATGGCTGCAACCATTTACGTTTTGGACATTACTTTATTTAATGTATATTTTATACAGTAGGATTGGAGATAAGAAGTTGGTCCCGGAAATGGCTGAAAAAGTTTACGATTAAAATATTACTTTATTTCATGCATATTTTTAACAGTGGGGTGCGAGATATGAAGTAGACCCGGAAATGGCCGAAACGGTTTACTATTTAGGCAGTACATTATTTCATGTATATTTTTAGCAGTGTGTTGGGAGATATGAAGTCAGTCTCGGAAATGGCTGAAACAGTTTACGATTATAACATTACTTTATTTCATGTATATTTTTTAACAGTGGAGTGGCGGACATGAAGTCAGACCCGTGATTGAATGTGATAAGCGCAAATATATACTAGCAGAAAGCGTCGCTCAGTATTGAATGAGATAGGTGGAAAACATATAGTAGCAGAATACCCAGCGTCGCCCAGGATCGAATTAGATAGTTGAAAGATATATACTAGCAGAATATGTGGCTTCACCCAGGATTGGATAAGATAGGCGGAACATATATACTATGAGAATACTCGGAATTGATTGATGTGTTTGTAATTAAATAATCATCCCAGGCAATATATCACACTTATTATTTAAGTAAGGGGGAGCGACATAGTGGGTTTAAATTATGAAAATTATTGTCGAAATTAGTAGCATATCCAAGAATTATGAAAAATTATGAAATGTGAATCATTTGATTGGTGTGTTTGTAATGAAATAATAAGCCCAGACAATATATCAAATTCTTATATTAGTAAGAGGGGGGGACATAATGTGGGTTTTTTATTATAAAAAATGATTGCCGAAATTAGTAACATATCCAAGAATTATGAAAAATGATGAAATGTGAGTTATTTGATTGATGTGTTTGTAATGAAATAAGCAGCCCAGAAAATATATCAACGTTATTATTTTAGTAAGGAGAAGGTCATAAGATGTGTTAAATTTATGGGAGATTATTGTCGAAATTAGTAACATATCCAAGAATTATGAAAAATGATAATATGTGATTTAATGAATTAGTGTGTTTGCAATGAAATAATCAGACCAGACAATATATCAAAGTTATTATTTTAGTAAGTGAGGGGCGATGATGTGGGTTTAAAGGATGAAAAAGATTGTCAAAATTAGTAACATATCCAAGAATTATGAAGAATGACGAAATGTGAGTTGATTAGTGTGTTTGAAATGAAATAATCACTCCAGAAAATATATCAAAGCTATTATTTTAGTAGTGTTGCGTTATTAATGTGAGAAAAAAATATAAAATGTGATTGTTGAAATTAGTAACATATTCGAGAATTATGAAAAATTATGAAATGTAAATTAATAAATAGTTGTACTTTTCATGAAATAATCGGCCCAGACAATCCATCAATATTATTATTTAAGTAAGAGGAAAGGCAATAAGGAGGGCTAAAATTATGAAAAATTATTGTCGAAATTTGTAACATATCCAAGAATTACGAAAAATAATGAAATGTTAGTTGATTGATTGGTGTGTTTTAAATGAAATAATCAGCCCAGACAATATATCAAAGTTATTATTTTAGTAAGAGAGGGCGATAGGGATGGTTTTAATTACAGAAATATTATGGTAGAAATTAGTAACATACCCAAGAATTATGAAAAATGATGAAAAGCGAGTTTATTGATTGGTGTGTTTATAATAAAATAATCAGTCCAGACAATATATCAAAGTTATTATTATAGTAAGGGAGGGCGATAAGTATCGTTTTAATCATGAAAAATGATTGTTAAAATCAGTAACATATCCAAGAATTATGAAAAATGATAATGTTATTAACTGCAATAATGTGTTTGCAATGAAATAATCAGACCAGACAATATATCAAAGTAATTATTTAGTAAGGGGGGCGTCGGTTTAAATGATACAAAATGATTGGCGAAATTAGTACCATATCCAAGAATTATGAAAAATGATGAAATGTGAGTTAATTGATTAATGTGTTTAATGGAAAAAAATCAGCGCAAACAATATATCAAAGTTATTATTTTAGTAAAGGGGGGGCTATAAGGTGTGTTTAACTTATGAAAAATGATTGTCGAAATTAGTAACATATCCAAGAATTATAAAAAATGATGAAATGTGAGTTAATTGATTGGTGTGTTTGAAATAAAATAATCAGCCTAGACAATAAATCAACGTTATTATTTAGTAAAGGGGGACGTGCGAAAATATTGATTAACACTATGAAAAATGATTGTCGAAATAAGTAACAGATCAAAGAATTAAGAACAATGGTGAAATGTGATTTCATGCATTAGTGTGTTTGTAATAAAATAATAAGCTCAGACAATATGTCAAGTTATTATTTTATTAAGGAGGGGGAGATAATGTGGGTATAAATTATGAAAAATGATTGTCGAAATTAGTAACATATCCAAGAATTATGAAAAATGATGAAGGTTAATTGATTAATTTCTTTGAAATGAAATAAGCAGCCCAGCAAATATATCAAAGTCATTATTTTACCAAGATTGAGCGATAATGTTGCTTAAAAATATTAAAAAAATATTGTCGAAATCAGTTACATATCTAAGAATGAAAAATGATGAAATGTGAGTTAATTGATGTGTGTGTTTGTAATGAAATAATCAGCATATGCAATATATCAAAGTTATTATTTTAGTAAGGTGTGCGAAATGGTGAGTTACATATGATGAAAAATTACTGACATAATTCGTACAATATCCAAGAATTTATTACATATGAAAAACGCCGCTGTGGAATTTCCACAGGCCCCGCTAGTATAAGAATTAGTTATAATTAACGCAAGTTTTTAAGCATGATTAGATCCATTGGATTATGTATAAGAATAGGAAAGCTACAACCCTGATATATATATATATATATATATATATATATATATATATATATGTGTGTGTGTGTGTGTGCGTGTGTGTATGTATATATATATATATATATATATATATATATATATATACATATATATATATACGCGTGTGTGTGTGTGATCAGTTTCGTATTCATATAAGTTGAAAATATTTCACTCATTTTTAACCTCAATTGGTATATTAATATTAGTTTAAAATAGACTAAGGTTTTATATGTCTATCTTATTAGTAATGTGCAATAAAAAAAAAACTTATTCAAGTCGATAACCACAATAAAGAAAAACAAGATGAATACCCACCGAATACGAAAACGAGGCTCTTGATATATATATATATATATATATATATATATATATATATATATATATATATATATATATATATACATATACATATATATATATATATAATCAAATAAAATAAAATAAAATAAAAATTACAATTAAATTTACCAAAATCATCCAAGATGGTAAAACTAAAGTATATTATAAATATCAAAGAATTAATATTTATAAAGTAATCTCAACTAGATGTAAAAGCTCAACCAGATGTAATGTAAGATGTAAGTGTTTTTAACTCTTTTTGAAAGTGTTTTTTAACATTTTTTATTAACTATTTGCTCCTTTATATATATATATATATATATATATATATATATATATATATATATATATATATATGCATATAATTATTCACTATAATAATTATTAAATACCTACAGAAATTAGTGTTTCATCCTTTTGGAAATCATCCGTGAAGAGTGTAACAATTAACACCGGTCGATAGAGTCGAACCCGGCAACAGACGCCATTTTGAACTTTTCCATGTCAGTACAGTCGGGGAAGCAAGAGCCCGGAAGAGAATTCTAAAGTCGAGCAGTTCTGGAGAAGAAACTATTAGGGAAAAAAGCTTTCTCGCATCTGAGGATCTCTGCAGTGTGGGGTGGGATTCTGCTGTTTGTCGGTGGTATTTATCTCGAGGGAGTAGAAGGCCTTGTAGTTCCTCGGCGCATCGACCATTTAAATAATTGTAAAACAGGCAAAGTAATGCAATATTTCGTCGATGAGACAGACGCTGAAGCATAGTTGACAGTTCGGGACCTATTAGGTTCGCGGTTATCTTTGGAACTCTGTCCATGAGTTAGAGACTAGTAGCAGATACACCAGAACCCCTGTGGCAGCAATACTTCATACATGAGCGAATGGTTGTCCTTGTAGAGATACAGGATACTTTCAGACGTAAGTAATTTTCTAGCACGGTAGAGAGAGCTTAAATTCTTCGTAGCAGCTGCGGCAATGCTCTTGATGTTCCAATTCATGTTCCTTGTGAATGATTAGTTACTTTGTTCACATAATACAAAAATGATTATATGCTGTTTACGATTGAAAGAAGAGGCACATACAATTCTAATTTAATCCCGAGAAACATTGCGATGCAAGCTATTATTTTAATAAAAATATATAACTGTAAAAAATATATAACTGTAATAAATCTTCTACTTCATGTAATTACCTTGTTGCACAGCAGTTTTTTATTATAACCTATTATAATGAATGCACTTCGTTTGACCTTAGATTTTGGATGACCTCGCTAGGTAATATGTAAAGAAAGCGAGAGATAATGTCTCCACAGAGACGAGCACGTGCTCAGCTGCCTGCCTTTAAAATCAACATTTGCGACCTGAATTTTTGACTCAGCTTGAACTCAGACTGCTGGCACTAAAGACTTAATTTGACACCAACACAATGCTTCAGCAAAAGTAAAAAAAAATCGTTGCTAACACATAAAAACAAAAACTAAACAAAAAGCAACAGAAAAATTACCTCTAACAACAAACATGATGCAAGACACAGACATATTTTGCTTACAGTGAACACCTACCCGTTTAAAAGTCTTTAATTTGTTTTTAGGATGTCTGTTAAGGACATTCTTCTCTTGGGGAAAACTGGTAGGATTTCGAGACATTTCTTCGCGTCGTTAGAAACGGCACTTAAAATTTCGCCGCGGTCATACTTGATTTAGTGAGAATACATTTTTCTTCGTTTTTCTTTTGTTTTTGTTTTTTGTTTTTTTTGTTTTGTTTTTTTGTTATTTTTTTTTTGTTAGGGGGGACTTGCAGAAAACTGAAAGATGGCGAGCGGCTGCATTCTACATTGCCCAACCCCCAAATACACTTCTCCCCCTACGTGCCACCCGGTTCTGACAACGTGAATTTTCTGGCTCTTTCTCTTCACTCGTAGAATAACTAATGGTATGCGAAACTGTAGTTCGCAAATAAATTGCCTCTATTTCATAAAACGAAGAACGAAAGCGATAACAAGTACAGAGCCACATATAATTATGTACACGCTGACACACACATAGACAATGAAAAGGTACATACAAACATTATATATATATATATATATATATATATATATATGTATATATATATATATATATATATATATATATATATATATATATATATATATATACTAGCATTTCAGACCGGCGTTTCCCGGGTGTTTGGAGGTGTATCTTGAGCAAAAAAAAAAGCTGTTAATTTTGTTAAACTTTGACCCCTGTTATGACTTCTTAACATATATTGTTTTGGGCTTAAATCAAGTTATTAAGTTAGATCCATGTCCAAGGAACTATCTCTAAAATTTCATGTGTTTAGTTCCAAAATTGGCGGAGGAGTTTGGTAGAGTTCTCACAGGTCAAATCGTTGAACTTTGACCCCTTAACAGCCAACTTTCTGTCCGAACAAAGGTCAAATCGTTGAACTTTTACCCCTTAACAGCCAACTTTCTGTCCGAACAAAGGTCAAATCGTTGAACTTTGACCCCTTAACAGCCAACTTTCTGTCCGAACAAAGGTCAAATCGTTGAACTTTTACCCCTTAACAGCCAACTTTCTGTCCGAACAAAGGTCAAATCGTTGAAGTTTGACCCCTTAACAGCCAACTTTCTGTCCGAACAAAGGTCAAATCGTTGAACTTTGACCCCTTAACAGCCAACTTTCTGTCCGAACACGGATTACAAAGATTTCCCCAAATCTCTCAGTACCCTGTATATCAAATTTCAAGTCTGTGGACTGAAAACCGACAGAGTTATTGCGTAGGAAAATGTACACAGACACACACACAGACACACACAGATACGTTCACTTTTATATATATATATAGAGATATATAGATATATATATATATATATATGCATATATATATATATATATCCTTGAACAATAAAATATAAAAAATATCCTTGAGCTAAAATATATATAAAACAAGTTCGTATCAATAACATATTTCCTAATTATATCGTTAATGAGTAAACGGAATTATTAAATAAAGGTTTCAAAAGTTTTAACACTACTAATAATGACAACACTGAACAAAACATCGCAAACTATTTAATCAAATGCAATAGAGCTTTTAAAAACATAAACATATTATACGTGCAATATAAATATCTACAATTGATAATAGATCCATTATTTATTATAAGAAGATATGCGCCTTATCTATACTCCTATGAATTTAGTTTTGTGTGTGTGTATTGATATTCATATTAAGACACTTTTTCTATTTACTTAATTATTATTACTTATTTAAAAATGAAATGCATCTTTCTTATATATGGGTCGTGCAATTGCATTAATCTACAAAAGATCTAGTTTAATTGCATATTCTTTTAAACATTCATTTTAATTAATTACCTACAATTTTTTTTTCGGTTTTCTCATAAGGTGATCATCTTATGTTAACTATTATGGGTAATTATATTCATGCACATATTATATATGATTTATACTTGCGTAATATTTGCGTAAAAAGGTTATAGTAAAGACAAACGCTTTTCTATATATATTAATGTATACGTATATATATTTGTTTAAAAAATATACCTACCAAATTCCCCTATCAGTTTTCGGTCTGCTGACTAAAAACTCATATACATGATATTCGAACCTACTCGAACCTTTATATGTTGGTTTTAGCCAGGGAAAATCGGTACATAAGTGTGAAAATTAAAGAATGGAATTTTCCCGAGGGAGGTCGAAAGACGGCATTACGAATATGCATGGGTAACGTAATAGCTACTGGTTAATATTCAAATTTTTAGCCTTGCAGCAAGCATGTCTTCATAGCTCAGACATTAACGTCAAAGGAAAAATTAAATCGTAAGCTAAACGTTTTGGTTTCGATTCTTGGTGGTGGCATATGAGTCATTTTTTTATTTACTTTTTAAATCATTATAATATATTGGGCTCAATATAATATAATAATAAATGCGAAATCTGCAATAATCAAAATATCATATTTAAGCGTATTTTACGACCGGGCAATGCCGGAGTTCCTTCTAGTAGTAAATCCTCAAGCCTAAACGCATTAGAAAGGACCAATATTATTTTTACGTTCAAATGTTTTTTAGAGAGTGTAATTTCATAATAATATTGAAACTAATAGATACATTGGTTTTACAACAACTAGCATACCGCCACCGCCTCACCATGCATCTTGTAAATTCTAGCTCAATTTATCATCATCTAAAAAAACATAACGGTCTTCCCTCCGATTTAAGACACATCCTTATTGTATATGACATAAAAATTAACACATTACGAAAAAAAATTGATGTAATTAAATCCTTCTTAAGTAAGAGAAAAATCCAAGTTGTCTTCGACGGTCGTACATCTAAACAATGTGACATAAATGCGGGAGTATCTTAGGGGTCTATCCTTGGACCTTTATTATTCTTGATATTAATAAATGACGTCCCTGATAAAATTGTTTCGGAGATGGATATATTTGCCGATCACACCCTTCTCTATAACAGATATGAGGGGAAAACAAATGAACACATATCCAAGGAAATGGCAGAAACACTAGAGGATGACTTCCAATCTGTAATGGAATGGGGACAAAAATAGATGGACATATTCAATCTTGCCAAGAGTTAGCTTGTTTCCTTCAATAACTACAAGAAACCTTCTCTACCACCAATAGCAACGGCCAAGAACACGTTGCCTGAAAGTACTTCTTTTAAACTCCTCGGCCTAACGTTTAAAGGAAATATTAACTGGAATAGATACATTGAGAGCCTTGCCAGGGCTGCTGCAAGGAAGGTGGGCTCTCTCTACCGTGCTAGAAAATTACTTACGCCTGAAAGTATTCTGTACCTCTATAAGGCAACCATTCGTCAAATGTATGGAGTACTGTTGTCACATCTGGGCTGGTGCATCTGCTGCTTGTTTCTCAGTTCTTGACAGGGTTCAAAAGAGATTCGCCAACCTGATAGGCCCTGAACTGTCATCTAGGCTTCAGCCTCTGTCCCATCGACGAGATGTTGCATCCCTCTGCCTGTTCTACAAATACTTTAATGGTGAATGCTCTGACGAACTGCAAACACTTGTACCTCCCCGACGTAACTACCCCCGACAAACCCGACAAGCCACTAAGTCTCACCCCTTTACAGTAGAGATCCCTAGGTGCAAGAAAGCCTTTTACTCCAATAGTTTCTTTCCCAGAACTGCGGGTCTTTGGAACTCCCTTCCGAGATTCTGCTTTCCCAACTGTACTGATATTCAGAAGTTCAAGTGTAATGTGAACAAACATCTTTCTACTCATCTCCCTTCATAATGCCCCCGCAAATTATGTCCCTGAGAGTAGACCCCCCTACTTCTATTTCAAAGTGGCACTGTGCCTTGTTTGTGGTGAAAATTGAATTAAAAAATAAATAAAAATAAAAAAATATCATAAGTTCATATATAAATCGCATCTACATTTTATTGACACTAACTTGCGTGTAAGGTGTTGAAATGGTTGTAAGGGATATAATATGGGCACAACCTCTTGTGTGTTAATTTATATATATTAGATCTGCCTTGAATTTGATCCATAGTTACTTACAAATTAACAGCATTCCCTGAATTCTTTTTATTCAAATCCTTTAAGTCGAAGCCCTTACTTTGAGAGATTATCTAGAATTAGATCACGTAAAATATTTGGACCAAATTTCAATATCGATACTGAACATAAGGTCGAGTATTATAATACGTTCCATCTCCGATCATTGAATGATGTAATGAACTGCATTATGGAGTTAAAACAATCTCTGTTTAAAGGTTATTGTTATAATGCTGTATCTTAAAATTAACTAACTTTTTACGTGTGCAAATCTATTTTCTTTATTAATCTAGATGCTAATTTCTAGAATATAATTTTCATGTCATACATATATGTGTGTGCGCGTCTGTATGTGACATTGTCTGTCTCTTTTTCTGAAAAACAATATCTATCAAACTTATCTGTCCATTTTTATTTGCCGACTCGAAGCTTGATATATAACGGATTTGGACCTGTCGAACAAAGTCGGTTTAATCTTTAGCCGATAAAAATAGTGGCTAAGATATCATTATTTTTAAATATTGGAACATTATAGGCGTAAGTTGACATAAAGTGTTTTTGTACGCATGCTCAAATATACATTTATACTTGAAAGTCGGTTCGTTTTTAAGTATTTCTCATCAATCTGATGATGGTTCGAACGGTAACGATCAAGGCTGAATGTTTTGATTTTCAATTCATACTTTTTAGCTTTTGAAATCACAGCTTCATATTGGTTGCAACATAATAAATCATAGATTATAACTACGAAATCTGCATGAATTTTAATATTTCATATTTAAATGTATTTTATGAGCGGACAACACCGAGCGGACTGCTAGCATATGTACAAACACGCACACATATCTATATTCCTAATAATTTATTTTATTGTTTTTGTATATTGATATACATATTAAAAACCCTCTTTTCTATTTATTTAAAAGGAAAATACAACTTGTTATATAGCTCGTGGAATTGCATTCATTTGCAAAACAACTAGCTAATTTGTATATTATTTTAAACATTCAGTTTAATTAATTTACTATTAGTTTTTTTGTTTTTTTTTATGATCGTCTTTAGTTAGCTATTACGTGTAATTATATTCATGCAGATATTCTATATGATTTATATTTGCGTAAACAATTTATGGTAAACACAGACCTCTAATTAAATATATATTCATGTATGTGTATATATATTAGTTTAAACACTTTTGCTTACAAACTCCTTTGTCAGTTTTTGGTCTACAGACATCGAAATTCATATATAGAGCATTCGAACCCATATGATATTTTAGATTTGAGTTTTAGCATGGAAAAATGGGTACAAATGTGTGAGAATAAAAAAGGGAAATTTGCCAGGTGAAAGTCGAACAACGGCATTATTAATATGTATGCGTAACATAATAGCTATTGGTTCATGTTTTAATTTTTAGCCTTGCAGAAAACATGTCTTCACAGCTCAGTCATTATATATATATATATATATATATATATATATACATATATATATATATACCCATCTCTGAAACAATTTTATCAGGGAGGTCATTTATGAATATCAGGAATAATAAAGGCCCAAGGATAGACCCCTAAGGTACTCCCGCATTTATATCATATTGTTTAGATGTACGACCGTCGAGGACAACTTGGATTTTCTCTTACTTAAGAAGGATTTAATTACATTATGCATTCTTCCAGTGATACCATATGATCTAATTTCCCTTAGAAGATCATCGTGCCATACCCTGTCAAAAGCTTTAGATATATCAAGGGCTACAGCTCTACCTTCCCCTGTTTTATCCAATGAACAGTATATATGTTCAGAGACTACAGTTAAGATATCTGCTGTTGAACGGGCTTGCCTGAATCCATATTGTTTGTCAGTCAGGAGTTTAGCAGCGGTTAGGTGCTGGACTAAGGGTTGATTGACTAAGGACTCAAATATTTTGGCGAAAAGCGGGAGGAGGCTAATTGGGCGATATTTTAGTGAGTCAGTTCTGATATATACGATACTTATTCTACGTTTTACCGTTTTTATGTTCTGTAAACTTTAGCGCTTAGAGTGTAAATGTTTCGATTATATTTAAAACTTTAATTTTTTTTCGTAATGTGTTAATTTTTATGTCATATACAATAAGGATGTGTCTTAAATCGGAGGGAAGACCGTTATGTTTTTTTAGATGATGATAAATTTTTTAGATGATGATAAATTGAGCTAGAATTTACAAGATGTATGGTGAGGCGGCGGGATAGGCTAGTTGTTGTAAAACCAATGTATCTATTAGTTTCAATATATAACGTAACTGAAAGTAGCATTTAGGCAGCTTTTTTCTCTTATGCATGTTTCATTGAATAGCAGGGATGATTCCTGTTTGTTTATTATGATCGTTTTAACTTTGGCAGGCCAATGTTTTGTTCGGGTGTAAAAAAGATATTTAGGGGGAGAGGAGAGTCCGTCTCATTAACTTTAATGATTTAAAACAATTTTAATCAGCTTTTTCAATGAATTCACTTAAGGCAATTGTTTAATTCATCGCTTGCCTGAAGACGACTCATGGGAATCGAAAACGTTCGCGACTATGGAAAATTTCTTTTTATACTTAAACAAAATGATCGACTATTGATCCCCCAAATGGAAAGAAATAAACAGGAATTATTCCTGAACGGATCAGGCATGATAGCGTAACACACACACACACACACGCACACACACACACATACATATATATATATATATATATATATATATATATATATATATATATATAACTCTGTAAATTAGAATTTAGAATATTTTATTATTCAATAAGTAATTTTTTAAGCTATTATTTTGCTGGTTAATTGAAAAGTCCAAATTATGAAAGAAGTTATATTTGTGTAAAAGTTAATTATAATGCGGAAATGTATAGGTCAAAATAAATGTGGTAATCCATGAAAAACGATGATTAGTCAAGTGTAGACATGCAAATGAAATAGTCAAAAGGTAACTGTAATACTCCAAGTGGATGATGTTAAACATTCGTAAAATTCTAATACGAAAATGGCATCTTAATATTGCGGTAAAATATTCTTCAACTGGAAAAGATTCTTAGGGAATTCAGAATGTTTATTCATATCGGTCGAGGAAAATAATATATATCTCGATCCTGGCTTGAGATAGTTGCTTGTCTAGCCGAACTGATGAGCTGTGAAACGGCGAAACAGTACTGTAGGTGGGTGATTATAATGCTCCCTATGTTGGGTTGAGCATTTGGGAAGATATACAAATTACCATTAGCGAATGTAACGATGCTCTTTGTGTAAACAAATTGAGCTTAGGTATTTGGACAAAGTCAAAACATTGTTAAATCACTGCCCGAATAACATAAGCCGTATAGCGCAACGCTTAAAAACTCCAACTGTCGTTTGGGCGATCGGGTTTCGATCCTTGCTTGAGGTAGTTGCTTGTGTAGCCGCGCTGATGAGTTGTGGAACCGCGAAACAGTACTGTATGTGAATGACTATATATATATATATATATATATATATATATATATAGAGAGAGAGAGAGAGAGAGAGAGAGAGGGAGAGAGAGTTGATGAAACGCCGAATATTCAGTGTAGCTTAATCGCCATATATATTTTATAAATTACTATATATATATATATAATGATGATTGCAACGTCTTGTCAGACGAGTGCCACTCCCTCAGACATTTAAAATACATGAGCCCAAATGTCTGAGGAAGTATCTATACAAATATGATGTTACAGAGCCTTAGCTTTGTACGACAGCTAAGTCTCTCTCTCAGTTCAAAATGTTGAGATCCATTCAACAAGCAAGAGCAAGATAACCAGCAACAAATTAAACTGCAGACCAGCTTAATGCGGGTACAGGTCTTCCGCTTTATGTTTTTTTAAATCAGAGATTTGTTTCTCCTAGAAAGGTTGCCTTCACCACGGCTTACAGGAGCCCTCTCTACCCCAATACACACACACACACACACACACACACACACACAAATATACACGGTGCTAGTTGGCCGTTGACCCAGAAAGAGTTCATTCGCCCTACATATATATATATATATACATATATATATATTCTATTATATAAAATATACTTTGTGTGTAAGTTCCATTCCCCTTAGCTTCCGAAACGGTTGGGTCTATCTTTAGAAAATTCCACACAAAGCTAATATATATGTCTGGCAGGGTTCTTAGATATGTTTTGTGCAGAAATTCATCCGATAAATATCGAAAATCCAAAACTTCCGATCTTAAAAATATCTTTTCTCTCTTATATACAAGTAATCAATAATAATAATTTTACAGAGGAGTATTTTATGCTATACCTGACCGGCCAAGGGAGATAATAAAATCTCAATTATTCATTTCTTCTTAGAAGAAACAGGATTATTATCATTTGAATGTATAGCATAGTGGTAAAGCATTCGACTACACATCGAATGATCCTCCTGTTACAGTTCGGGTGTGACTCACAATTTTATTTCAATTTTCCTCATTCGTGTGTTCAATTTAAGAAAAAAGAATAGATATTATTTAATATCGCCGTAAATACTTTTTGGATTGCATATTTAAAACTAAACATTAATCAGGGCATTCATCGTCAAGCCACTATATCTGACATGATATTGTATACAAACACAAATGGACTTTGATGAACGACATTATCATTATTATTTTTTTTATTTCTTATTATTTTATTTTATTTATTTATTTATTTTTATTTGCGAATTAGTACACCGGGCAAACTATTCCTCGGAATATATAATATTCAATCTGCATAAATTTAAATATCATGTTTAAACGTATTGTACGACCAGACAACGCCGGGCGTCCAACTAGTATATATATATATATATATATATATATATATATATATATATATATATATATATATATAGTTACCCACGTATTGTACTGTTTCGTTGTATCACAGTTCATCTGTTACGCTTGAGAGCAATAAAAAATAACATTCAGTAAACAAAATCTCCGTTAGGTAAATATAAAAGTAAACAGAATAAATTCCTTAATTATTAAAATTTCCAATATTTTTTAATTATGAAGTACTAGGTACGGGAAAAATGGAAGAATAAAGACAGGTAGGCTAGTTTTTAAAGCCGATTTATCATAATTTTTTGTAGGTTTCAGACTATTTTTTGATTGTGTGTGTGTGTTCTTCCGTCGAAACGACGAGGACCATCTGATCATCTTGTAGGATAGGGTGTGGGGGTCATCATCGGTGAGTACGGATATGGCTGATAAGCGCGATCTTTGCTTCAAAAGTTCTATTGCAGTAGGAACAGGGAATCATAGCAGATGTTGCGAGTTTCAAAACATTATCCTTCCTGTCCTTTCTGCGCTTCTCTGCAGTAACCTTTCGGTAACTTTCATATTTGCAGGCACCGTCATGAACAGCGACCCGCCACTTCGCTCTATCTAAAGCTGTCTGCTCCCATGATGACGGATCAACGTTGAAGGCCTTCAGTGATGCCTACAGAGTGTCTTTAAATCGTTTTCTTTGGCCGCCATGGGAGCGCTTGCCATGTTGGAGCTCAGCAAACAGAAACTTCTTGGGTAGTCTGTAGTCTGTCATGTAGCTACATGACCAGCCCAACGAAGCTGAACCTTCATTAGGAGTTTTGATTGTATTTGAAAGATTAAAGCCTAAAGTTAATTTCCAAAAAGAAAAAAATATGTGTACAAGTGAAAAACAGTTATGAAAAATGTTTTCACGACGAGCTAATTAATTCCGCTAAATTTTGAAGTTAAATAAATTCATTTTAACAATCCTTTAAAAGATAAATATTAGTTTTCTGTGTCTATTCAAAGATAATTAGTAAAGTCCTAAGATATTATATGAAATAAAAAAAACACCTTATTTATACATAAAAATAGATTACTTAACCTAAAAAGCGAGAGACTCTGCCATTCGCAAAATCGCAACAAACGGAAGTTTTGTAAACACGAATTATATCGAAGCCCAAAATTATAGCCAATCGAAAGGCTTCCTAAAAATGACGTCATGTAATTAAACGTAAATAAGAGTGCTAGTCCCCCCAGAGTTTCATCCGTACTATATTTTCATTAAAAAAGCAAAAATAAATTCATTCATTTTTTTTACTACTGAAAAATATAACTTTAGTAAAGGTATTTTTTGTTTTAAAAAATAATACATTTCCACTAAGATTATGGGTTCAATATATTGCGTGATCGTTATCTGATAAATACTGAGAATGTCATTAAAATTGGTTGATTTTCTGATTTTTGGTAAATTTTTAAGTAAAGGGAAGATTCAAAATGTTTATACATTTTAAGCATCGCCATTATTTTTGCACGTACTAATGAAGTACATATTTACAAACATAATGTGTCGAATCAGGATCGTATCGCCAGTGTTATACTCATTGAATTTTAGAGGTAAACTCATCTGATGTATTTTTATATACACTAAAAAAATATCTATATTTATATATATGTGCGTATGTGTGTGTACGCGTGTAATGAAAGAATTCAATAATCATTGTGCAATTTTTACTTTTTCTTTTCTTTCTTAGTCTTCGCATGTGTTTATTTGTACTAATTGAACCCTACAACTCTTAATTTGGCCACCCACGTTTTTATCCTTTTCAAACGAAATTGACAAATGAAAGACTAATGAAAGACGCTCTGTTTGTATAACATCAATGATGTAACGTCGTCGCGGGAGTCTTTAGTACAAAGCACGATAGTCTTCAAGAGATAAGTTTTAATGAGTCATGACTATTCTGCTTCATTAAACCTTTTTCCTGCAATACACGAGGAACTCCAGTCTATATCAAACGAACATCCTTTTTTGTACAGGCCTGTATTCCAACATTATCCTTGTGCCCATGACAGAGACGCTTACTGAAACATAGTACACAGGGATATGTTGTCATTAAAGTACAGTTCGTACACGCGCACACCCACACAAATATACGCACACACATACACACACACCTATCAACACAAATATATTGATATATATATATATGTACACACATACATACATGCATATATATATATATATATATATACCGACGTTTCCAAATAAAAGACGAATTAACGGGAGAAGGATTTAGTCATATACTAGGTAGTGGCGGAAACTGATATGGGGCATGGTTTTGCAAGTTGACTTATCATAGTTTCTTTTAGGTTTCCGATTACTTTTTGATTGTATTTTAAGGATTAACGACTAAAGTTAATCTTTTAGAGAAAAAATATTTTTTGAAAAACGAAATTATAATGAAAAATTCTTTTATGGTGACATCAGAAAATGACAAGTTCAGCTAAATTTTGAAGTTAAATATATTCATTGTAAAAAATACCTTGAAAGCTAAATATTAGTTTTTTGTGACTATTCCAAAGGTAATTATTAAAGTAAAGTCTTATGATATTGAATTTAAAAACACAAGCTGCCCTCTCCAAAAATGGATTAATTAGCCTCCCAAAGCGAGAGTTTAGTAACAGCTTTGGCTTCACACAATTAAAACAAACAAAAAGGTGTCCCACTATGGAAGCCCAAAATGTCAGAAATCAATTTTATTTAAAGATTTATAGCGGAATTGAAACGTTATTATACATTAATTTCTGTATTTTTTAAGATTATAAATAATGAAGGAGAGTGTGTATTTAATAAGAATATATATTTACATTTTAGACATTATTACTCGATATATTCTCGAACGCATTGTAACGATAAATTAAATAAATCCTTTTTTAAAATAAAGTGCAAGTGCATTTAAAGTGTGCAAAAAAGTCAATTAAAAGCACTGATTATACTAAGAATTTATTCATTAACAGAAAAAAACAAAATCAATTTATAATTAAAGAGGTAGCATGCAAATCCTGTCTGTTTACGTTTTGTTTTTTGTTACAATTTTACTCATCCGTATTTGTATAAATTAATCATTATTAAAAAATAATACTATTTTAAAATTATTTTTTTAGTGGGTAGGATCTGATTTTTTTTTTCAATTGTTTTTTTTTATTTTCAGTGTTATAAAAAAAAATTACGCTGATGTTTACATAATCAAGAAACATATAATATTCAATTTGAAACTTTGTGCGAAGTTTCATCATAAAAATCGCATGAAATATGTTTTTTGATTACATTATTATATTGTGAAATATTGAATTAACTATGCTTAATGAATGATAACATCCGTAGTTCGAGAAATTCATTTTTCTTCAGGTTATATTGATTTCATTTTTTCGTCATGCTCCTGAAATATTTTTTTTTAATTTTAAACATCTAAATAAAATTTAATTTTAAACATCTAAATTAAATTTAATTTTAAACATCTAAATTAAATTTAATTTTAAACATCTAAATTAAATTTAATTTTAAACATCTAAATTAAATTTAATTTTAAACATCTAAATTAAATTTAATTTTAAACATCTAAATTAAATTTAACTTTTAACATCTAACTTAAGTTTAATTTTTAACATCTGCATTAAATTTAATTTTTAACATCTAAATTAAATTTAATTTTAAACATCTAAATTAAATTTATTTTTAAACATCTAAATTATATTTAATTTTAAACATCTAAATTAAATTTAATTTTTAACATCTGCATTAAATTTAATTTTAAACATCTAAATTAAATTTAATTTTTAACATCTGCATTAAACAGGTCATAATTGTTGGATAATGAGGGAATTGTTGTAGATTTTCCCGAAATGGCGGCTTCCTAATTTCTGTGCTTCGACACTATATATATTATATTCTTATAAAAAAACACACACAGAAATTCATGCATCTTTTTTAGTACTTTAAACTTCCACTTTAGCAAAGGTGTTTTTATTTACGAGAAATAACGCATTCTCATTAAAATTTAAACAAAATAATAGGTCTATTATATTTTGTGAATGTTAAATTATAAACAATGAGATTTTAGTGACAATTAGTTGATTTCATGCGTTTTTTGTTAATTTCGAAATGAAGGGATGGGTTAAAAGTTTATGCATTTTAGAGATTTACAAAACGTTTTGAACGTACCTATCATATACTGTTTAAATATCATTAGTTGTTTTGATTTTCCTGCATATTGATTTATTAATTTGGAGAATTAGTTGTCTGATTTGGAATTGATAATAAAATGTTTATAATAACATTATTTTACTGCCTATGCAATTATATTTG
>NC_136488.1:10700459-10830459 GCF_053919585.1 Euprymna scolopes | reverse complement strand
GTAAATATTTTAAACAAATATATAGACGCATACATAAATATATATAGAAAAATGTTTTTGTTTGCTATAACCTTTTTTTTACGAAATTCTAAATCATGTAGATTATCTGCCTGAATATAATTACACGCAATAGTAAACAAAAAACGATCATCCCATAAGAAAACCGAATAAACTAATAGAATATTAATTAAAATTAAGGTTTAAACGAATATACAAATTATCTAGATATTTTGTAATTCCAGGACTCGTAAACAAAGTTGTATTTTCTTTTTAAATAAATAAAGGGGTTTTAATATGAGTACCATTACACAAAAAAGCAAATTTATATATATATGTGTGTGTGTGTGTGTGTGTGTGTGCGTGTATTTGTTTTTGAGAGGTTAGTTGGAGAGAAACCTAGCAGTGTGCTCGATTATAAAATAAAGTTTTAAATGAGTGCGTAATATTTATTTATATATGTTACAAAAGATCAGAGCTGTATCAGTACCGGCAGTTTCCAATATAAATCGTAAGTAACGTATAATTGCCGAACTATCTTCAACTCATATTTATGTCTGACTCCCCTAATGGACCACTATTTTCTAGGTAGCAAGACAGTCATTTGCTGCATCAAGTGATCTGAGAACTCGCTCAACGTCTGTCAAACTAGATATGCAGCATAGGTGGGGCGTCACGGTCAAACGGTGGTGGTTCTCTGCTATCATTTGTTCTGGGGATAAGAAGTGCTTCACAAAATATATTTTATGAGATCTTTCAAATAAACAATGATGTAGGAAATCTGAATTTACGTGACGGACATTAGTAGAGAAAGAAAATGGCATGATAAAAACATGAGGAAAGCAAAAAAATGAAAGAAAAGATTTCCATCGAAAGGAATATTAGATTTGAAATTAAAATCGGAAGAAGGCAAAAAAAAAGGAAAAAGTAATAATCTTTATTTTCTAAATTAAATTATAATTACATGAATATTAAAATAAAAAGAAATATTAAGGGTAATAAAGCCTAATTCATCGGCTATATTTGAATTCAGAACCTTAATTTCAGTGAAGTATTTATTATTGGTACTATTATAGTAACCACACACTATTAAACTATTAAAAACTAATCTATTAAATTTTCATAATACAACTTTATATAATCTGTTTCATCGACCGCACAAAAATGTACAAATTTAAATGTAATGTGAACAGACATATTTTAGGTCAGCTTCCCACCAAGAATGCCCTCGTATGTTTTCTTCTCTGTTTATCACAGTTCTTATTATCACGAAAAATATTTTAAAAATTCTTTTTATGTAATCACTCTATTCTAATGGCCAATTTCGGTAAAAAAAAAAAAAAAAAAAAGCATAGTTTTAAAATTATCAGTAAAATATTTTTTAATTGATTTTTACCGCGGTACTAGTGCACTTATTGATCCGTGCTGAAATAATAACTTATTATTTAAAACGCTATTCTTAACATGGGGGAGGGGAGGGTGTTTTGTACCTATTCTATACATTAACCTTACAATTGAATAAGAAAAACATATAAAACTTTAATTAAACTTGGAAATACGATTTAAAAAATAGCGCGGGTCAGTAAGTGCACTAGCACCTTTATCCCAAACAAAACGAAGTGCCACTTTGGTGTAGGGGGCTACTATCTGGGACATAATTTGTGTATGGTACTAAATAGGGAGTGGAAAAGCAAAATGTCTGTTTACATTACACTTAAACTTTTACAAGTTAGTACAGTCAGGGAAGTAGGAGCCAGGAAGGATATTCCAAAGGCTAGCAGTTCTAGGGAAGAAACTATTAGAAACTATTAGAGTAGAAGGCTTTCTTATATCTGGGAATTTCTACTGTGTAGGGGTGGGATTTTGCTGCTTGTCGGGTTTGTCGGGTGTATTTCCGTCGAGGAAGCAGAAGGGCATTTAGTTCGTCGGAGCATCCACGATTAAAATACTTGTAAAACAGGCAGAGGGAGGCAACATATTTTTAAACTCTGTCTAAGAGGGAGAGGCTAGTAGCAGATTCACCAGCCCAAATGTGGTAACAATACTCCGTACATGGTCGAATGGTGGCCTTTTAGATGTACAAAATACTCTCAGGCGTAAGTAACTTTAGAGCAGAGTAGAGAGAGCCCATTTTCGTTTCAGCAGCCTTAGCAATGATCTCGATGTATCTGTCCCAACTCATGTTTCTTGTTAATGTTAAGCCGAAGAGTTTGAATGAAGTACTTTCAGGTATTGTATCATCAACCATGGCTATTAGTGACATTAATTGATTTTTCACAGCCCAAGTAAACAAGTGATAGAATAAATCGATATACAATTAATTACACCTCGAATAAAAACATAACATTATGAGCGAGTCAATAAACAGGACAATGGAAACGTGCATTTACACTAGAAAAAAAAAAGAATAATAATACCAAGAGAAAACTCTACATAAAATGTAAATTGTATGTACTATAATAAAACAAGAAATACTTAGAGAAATAATTTTTTAATTTGTTTTATATTAAATTTTTAATTTAATCGAAGAGGCATAACAATATACACATATTTGTAATAAACATTTCACAGTTTAAATTTAACGAGTAGCAAATTAATTAATCCCTATATATATATATAAAATGAACTCATTTCCCCCCTATATTTTTTACCTTAATAGGATTAAAAATCAAGAAATTTCATGCTAATGTAATATGCACAAACTGCAGCGCAATATCTGAGGTGTGTTATAGGCATATTACCTCTCCACTTCCTCGATAATCGTGGATTCCTATATTTTTCTGCTGAGAGTTTACTGCCACGATTGGTTAAAATCAATGGAAGTAGTAAAATCTTTTCTCCTTAATTAATTTTTCCTTCCCACGCCACCACTTACACCGTTTCCGGGATCATTCACAAGGGACAGTTACGAAAGAACACCGGTTTGGGTTTCTTTACTCCGTAGTTGTTTAAAAAAACTGGAATGGAATTTTATCGTACCTTTCCATTCTATGTTTTCTACTGAGTGAAACGCAATATGGACTTAATCGAATCAAAGGTTTATTTACGCCATTATTTTTCGCTTTATTTCGTTTTGTAGTTGCTTAAAAATCTGGAATGGAATTTTAACGTTCCTTTTCGTCCTATGCTTTATAGTGGGTGAAACACACCATGAACTTAACCAAATGGAAGGGTTATTTATGTCATTTTTTCGCTTTATTTCGTTTTGTAGTTGCTTAAAAAACTGGAATGTAATTTTAACGTTCCTTTTCCTTCTATGCTTTCAAATGGGTGAACTGCACCATGGACTTAACCAGGTTAATTATGCCATTTTTTTCGCTTTTCGCTGTGTTTTGGGTTTTTTTCTGAACACGTTCATAATTTTCCCCTTATTTTTGCTTTTCCGATTTCTTTTTTAAAGAAGTTTTACGTTTGTTCGCTGTTTTTTGGGGGGGTGCTTTTTCCGATTTTTTAAAACAGTTTAACATCGTTTTTTTTAATATTTAAACGAGGTTATTACTTCGCTTATTCTTTACTTCACCTCCTCTTGCACACACCTCCAAACACCCGGGCAACGCCGGGTACCCCCGCTAGTTATATATAAATATCAATATCCTGGTATAAGATTATGCGCTTTGTAGTAAATTGACAAGTCAGCGATTTAATTTAATATCCATGATGTTGTAGCCTCTGCATTGCCTGCGTTTGCAACATAGTTTGTGCACTGGTACCGACTATAATAAAAGTAAACTGAATTAGCATAGAAAGACAGAATAGAATATGACTGAGGTTAGCCCTAAAGGTACACTCAATGTGAAGGCAATTAGCTTAAGTAGAGAAAGACACGTAGACGGAGAGAAATAAAAAAAGTATTTTCCAAAGAAGGAAACAATATAGTATGAATTATCCGAGGTTGATTTGGAAAAGGATTTAATAAAAAGTAGTTCTAGAACACAGGAAATAACAAAGTTAACCTGGAAAAGCAGATAAAAGAATATTATGAAGAATTGTACTCTAAAAAAATCTAGTGATGAAATTTATCCGAGCAAGATAGAAAAAGAAAATATAATACACATTAACGTTAAAGAACGGAGAAAAACAATAATATATGACGGTAATTAGTCGAGAAATAAATGTAAAAACTAAATGACCAAAAATCATATCGATAGCCAGATGAAAATATGATTTAAAATACCTCCGAGAAAAAAAAACATGTACGTTATGAAATTAGTTCATAAAAACGAATATGATGGAAATTAACTGAGAAAAAATATGCTGGAAAGAATTTCTGAAATAAACAAAAAAAAAGTACAAAGAAAATTATCTGAAAATTGAGAGGATACATAATGAATATTAGCTTAAAATGATTGATTGACAAAAACAAATGACAAAAATAGAATGGAAATTTAACGAACTATGGAAAAGAATATTATGGAAAGTGTGTAATAATATAATAAGTAAGGAGATTGTTAAGTTTTGAGACATCGTGTTGAATAAAGATGGCGGTGTAGTTCAGATCAGTAACCAAGATGGCGGCCAAGAATTAAATGCGGTCCGTAACGTAGTTAACCTCTTAAGTTCTGAGATATTGTGTTGAACAAAGATGGCGGCGTAGTTCAGATCAGTAACCAAGATGGCGGTCAAGAATTAAATGCGGTCCGTGACGTAGTAAACGGCGAACTGATTGAATCAAAAATTCGACAATTTTTATAATAATTTTGGGACGTTTTCATTGGTTGTTTAGAACTATGGAAAAGAATATTATGGAAAGTGTGTAATAAAATAATAAGTAAGGAGATGATAAAAATGTATCCGAAATGTAAAAAAATTACCTTAGAAAAACAAAAATAAATACGGATTATGAGGGACGTTTGGTCCAAATATCAGAAGATGCGTTTTTTTTTTAGCTCCTAAAGAGATTAGTTTTCAAAAACCGAAGAAAGTTATTAGTAAGCTCCTTGTAATGGGCTAGAAAACTTTTTAGCTTGCTAGTATCATATATATCTATAAGGCTACCCTTCTCCCATGCATAGAATGTTGTCGCCAATGTATTGGCTGGTGCACAAACCACTTGCTTGGTTACCTGGCTTGGATACATGCCTCTCTCTTCTTCTTTCTCTTTCTTTTCTCTCTCTCTCTCTCTTTCTCTTTGCCTCTTTTTTTCTCTCTCTCTCAAACAATAGGCAATAAGTATCTTTTTTTATGTTTGCAATATGTTCTATCTTTTCTGTTGATGTGCCGCAATGTTGAATTTCCGTCCTTATATAACATGAACGTCCATAAAATTTACCCTGATTAATTCATGCCAGATTTTCTACTCTTTATTGGTTCTATTCTGGTTCCAGTTACCCTTGAAATTCGTTCTATTCTTTTTGTTTTTCCAACAATATCAACATGCAAACATATAAATCTAATGTAAAAAACGACTTTGCTTGAGAACTTTCCACACAAATTGTCCCTATAAATCTAACTATATTGTCCCTATAAATATAACTATATTGTCCCTATAAATATGGTCTATATAACAGTACCTCTTTTCAATGTCAATGCCAATATATTTTGGTTAGTGTAAACACAATCAAAACAATGGTTAGCAAAGTCAGAAGAGATTTGATGGGCATTATCTTTTAATGATACCAATGAATTCTTTCTCAACAGTAATGAAAATTACGACAGGATTTTTTTTCAAATGATAGAAAGAATATACCAGAACCGTATGTAAGGAAATTTTGCTAAAAGTCAGAAATAGATTGTATGATTAAAAGTAAGTCAAAAGAGAAAATATAACGAAAATCAGTCACATAATACAGGAAATAAAAGAGTATAACAGTGAGCATTTCTTTAGGAAAGATTATGATGGATATTGACGTAGAAAGAAACAGAAAATATGAAGAAATTTGTCCCGAATAAAGTATGAATACGATTGGATTTAGGAAATAAGGACACACAAAAGAATATGATCGAAAGAAGTTCGCAGAAAATAAAATAATATGATAGAAATAAGCATGAGCAATTTTGTTTCTGTAATTTTGAGATGAGAAATGATTATTCACATTATTTGGATATTTCAGACTATTTTTATCTTCTTGCGTGTCATTTTCTCAGCAATTTGGTCGACAAAAAATCCCGTTTTTCTTCTGTTGTATTTTGTCACATTCTGGAATCTTTCTGTCGAACTCAGGAATCTGCAAGAAATTTCGAACAAACCCTTTATTTAAGGCATGGAGGTAGCATGCTCTCGTTCTGTCAGACATGAGTAGAAATAATTTGCAATTGTATTTTAGTGTCGCCCGCATGGATACGTAAGTAATAGATAAAGTACTTGTTAAAATCAGTTGTAAGTTTGAATCTTCTTGACATTGAAGGTTCATCCTTAGTTCGTGTGATATTTAAATTACCATTGCGAATTACCTACTACTTCTAACGTTGTGGAGATAATACTGAAGATGAGAACAGTAGTCTGAAGAATGCAAATTATAAGAATAAGCATGATTAGTTCGGAAATAAACATGTTTTTAGTCAGATGTTCAAGTTAACTGACGGGGTGAGAAAGATGTTTAAACAATAATACCTTTGTTTATGACGCCGCCCATTGGCTCTTTCTGAGACCCGATGACCTACATACATGTTATTGTTCTTCAGTAACCAAAATGTAATATCTAAACCATATATATATATATATGTGTGTGTGTGTATTGGTGTGTGTATGCGTATTTGTGTGTGTGTGTGTGTGTGTGTGTGTGTGTGTGTGTGTGTGTGTGTGTGTAGAACGATCTGGTGTCAAAATTGAAAAAAATTGAAACTCGTCAGGCGTTAGTCGATAAAACGTGTTACTTCTACGCTTGTGCAAATATACCTTTATAGGTTAAACAACGTCTTTTTTAAATTACCTTATATGCGTATCAGTGTAGTTTAGAGAGTTAGGAATAAAGCTGTTTTAGTTTTAATTCAAACTGATGCACACAAGCAATGTTTTTTAACACTACTATATATTGAGTACAATATAATAGTCAATACAAAATTGGCTCCATAATAAGTAATAAAACATCTTCATGAATTAAAATATTATATTGAATCGTATTTTACAACCAGACAACGTTATATGCCTTGCTATATATATATATATATATATATATATATATATATATATATATATATATATGAACAAACAGTTAATAAAATGTGATAAAACACTTTGAAATGAGTTAAAAACATATTTAATCTGAAAAGGAAGCACTAGATAAATGGATAGTCCTTAATCCGCGGAGTTTCGAAGAAATATTTTCCTTCTCATCCGAGGGTAGGAATTAGCAAAATGCAGGATTGGATTTTGCATGCAGAAGTATTTGATGAAACAACAAGTAAGTCAAAGATCTTACTTGAAAACAAAAAAAGTGAAGCAGAGGGAATATGGTGAAGAAAAAGGTGATTACACAGGAATGGATAATCTGGTGGAAGATAAAAAATCCAGTGACAGTAAAATCCAAATGTAAAACTTCAAGAAAGTTAAAAGAATTTCCATTTGTACAAGTAAAATCCAAGGAAATCCCGTAATTGGAAGAAGATAGTCAATAATAATCCAAAGGCAGAAATCCATGGAATAATTCACAAAAATGTGTAGAAGGAAAAACGAAAAGATTCCAATAATATTAATAAAAGAAAAATAAGATATGCTTTTCACACTACTTCCGAGACAAATATTTATGTCTCGGAAGTAGAGTGAAAAGCATATCTTATTTTCGGAATAAGCTTTATTTGTAGCCTATTATGTACCGTCGCATTAAAAACGCACGCTGCCTCGTTAAACGAATAAGTGGTTTGGCAATATTAGACATTTTTTTAATATAGAGATGGTATTAAGTCCCTCATCTATCCCACTGTGGTGTGAGTCGAAATCGATTTCATACGTTGTACTTTGTCCAGATCTAGTTGTATGCCGCTCCCACTAACATATTAAAGTAAAATAAACCCGTCTGTCACGAAACACGCAGTTTTCGCTTTATCATTATTGCACAATTTGACCTATCAGTAATCCAGCTGAAAATCCAATTTCAAGAAGTACTTTTCTGACCCAAGAGAGGCTAATATATCATTAATAACCGGTAATGCCCGGACGTACTTCTCTGTAATTTGCTTTAGTGTCTAAAATCAACACAGAATATCCTGTTACCATCCTTTTTTTTTTTACAACTGTTGAAAATCTCTATGGTTTTCGGATTTCTCAATTATCTCTTCCCGCATCATTTCGTCAACTGCTGAATCTATAATTGTTCTTAGTTTGTGCGGTGTTCGATATGGGCCTTTTCGTATGGGTTCATGCTTTTCTGAGGTTTGAACCATCGACCTCTACAAAAATGTCATTTAGAACTGAATTTTACTTTGTGCGTTGTCTTTTATGCCAACGGTTTCTTATGAGAACAACAATCAGCAAATCTAATAAAACAAATTTATGCTCATGTCGTTCATGGAACTGACTTAATTTTTAGCAAGTTGTGATCTATTTCTAAATTGCAAATGAAAGAGAAAATGGGTTTCTTTAAAAAATTTATATCAAAATAACCAAAAACGAGTAAAAACATGTGATTTTGCTCTCCCCCCCCGGACAACTTTCAACAATTACCCTTACTCTTTATCTGTGCCTAAAACTAAATGCATATTCCATGAACAAAGTTTCTTTCCTAGAACTGCCCGTTTGTATAAATCAATATGGCGAGGTTGCTTTCTAGCTGTTTATAACGTGGTCTTTGTTAAATCCAATGTAAAAAGTTCGCTGTATTTTTAGAATCATTCAAACTACTGCTTAATAATATATATTCTTCTCAATTTCTACGACCATGTATAATTACGATATTGTATCACAAAACTCTCGACACTCATTAAGTCGTATGCTCGAGTTGCTGTCAGACCTTGATAAGCGGTGACTTGATTGTAAAAAGTGGCGAAGGAGAACTAGAAAGACAGCAAATTAGATAACCCTCACTATCCGGAATTAATTCGGAAAGAAATATTCCAATTCAAATTAAAAGTCAAAGATAATAAAAACGTTCTAGAAAATGTCGTGCGTGTTTAAAGTACGTTGCAGGACACGTATTAAATAAAATATTTTCTGTGTGTATGACGTCACACTTGAGATGGAAACGTCGTATCATTTTTCGCAGTAATTTCACGCACTGTTGACATAGCAAAAGCGGAACCACTTTCGTGATTATCTTTTTAAAAATCTGAAAGTTGCATTAATTTCTGCGATCGTAATGTCGATAGTAACATCAGAAGACTGTAATAATTGAATCGTTTTGTACACCTGAAACACAAAAATCTTACGAAAGAGTGAAGCTAAATACAAAGTAACAAGTATAAACATGTTGCATACTATAGACCGTACGTCGGTAACCATTTATTATACTAGTGTGAAGTTTGGCAAGAGTCACATTGAGTGCATGATAACCCAGATCTGTAAAACAGAATCATTCTAACTATCTGATGAAATATCGACGATGTAAAGTTGAGATGGAGAGAGGGTTAAGGGTAAAATGCCTAGATAAAACAGAAAGATACCATGACAAATGGCGACACGTTTTAGAGCTGAGAGAAATAAATGTTTTACAATCAGTTTCTATGTGAAAGCTGTGCGAATACGACACCTCAAATAATCTGGGAAGCTTGTAATCTAAGATGAATGTTACTTTTGTGTCTGTCGTCTGCATCACTCATTTCAATAAGGTAGACATTTTAGTTTTATAATAAACTAGCGGGGGTACACGGCGTTGCCCGGATGTTTGGAGGGGTGTGTGGTGTTAAATAAAAAAGAAATCGGGGGGTGTAAAAGTTGGTAGGATCGAACCCGAAGCCGTGAGGCGAAGTTTGAAAATAAAATCGGCCAGCCAGAATGAGTTACTGAAAGATGTTTGAGTTTTTTTTTTTTTACATAGGCATCACCACATTATCAAGGCCCAGAGTCCACTCCAGGATAAGGGTTAAAGAGTGTACAGTAGAAATTGGACAATATAGTGATCATTAGTAATGAAAATTTGGTAAATTTGATAACTTATATGGAACGGCTCATCAAGAACTTATTTACTTTAGACTTTTCAAGTAAGAACCAGATTGACAGGTGCGCGCACGAAAGTCGTCGAGCGTTACGACAACGACGATGACGGAAGCTATTCAGCAAATGAGGTCAATGACCAGGTTTGTTTGTTTCAGCGAAGTAAAAAAAGAAAACAACGTTAAAACTTAAGCGGGGGGGGTAATCAAAACATCGAAAAAAAACACAAAAAAACTAACGTAAGGCAAACGAACGATGTTGAAAACAGAAAAACGAACACGTGAAAAATGGCTTAAATAAGCCTGTTTCGATATTAAAATTTAAAAAGTCGGTGGGTACCCGGGTGTTTTGGGGTGTGTGGTCGGGGTGGATAAGCGAAGTAAAAAAAAAACAGAAAAACGAACGTTACGTGAAAAATGGCTTAAATAACACTGGTTCAATATTTAAATTTAAAAAATCGAAAAAAAAAAGAAGACATCTAACACCACGATTCGAACGCAAAAAGCTTAGATAATTAACCAACGCTCAAACCAACTGACCTAACGCGACATACATGAAATGTAATCAGTTTTTCAATTATTTAAAGTAAATCAGGTCATGACGTCATCTGACGCATGCGTAGAACCGGTCGTCGTCACGAGAGGACTGTTTTTGTTGATCCCCCCTGTCGGAAATTGTCGATTTCGGGGTGAAAAAATGAAGGTTTTTGGCCAATTTTTCGATATATTTCGAGCGAAGGATGGAGCTTCAATATGATACCGAGTCTGTGAATTTTTGTTGTGTCTGTCGAAAGTTTTTAGCAGACACACAAACATACACACATACACACATACATACATACATACATACATACATTTTCGCTTTTATATATATAGATAACTCGCTAACGTTATATTAACATCTTTCTCCGGGTTCAACTACCTCCAAATATAACTATTTATGAAAGCTCTCAGCGAACATTTCCTGTGTATTAGTTTCGGCATAAAAAGAAGCTTATTTCTATAGAGACCACAGGACAAAACAGCGACAATGAGATATCGGCACGTATGCATAAAACTTTCTTTTATTTGTTATTGACTTAGAATCATTTATAATCTCTAACAACATGCTCTCAGACTTCTATAAATATGGATATTCTATTTCTACCACTTTCTCGGATATACCTGATTTTGAGAACACACTATCATGTGAAATATTTTTCTTTTATCCCAATCAATCTGTTTCATTATTCTACATTTTACTTTCACACAAGTATAATCATTTTCATTTTTGGTTTCTTTAAATACTTTACAGGCAAAATTTATTTATACATTTTGCTAATTCCTCTCCTCTGGCGAGACGGAAAGTATTTCTTCGAGATTCCGCGGGTTAAGGGTTTTCACCTCTATTTTGGTTTCCTTTGCTAAATAATAAATATGTTTTTAACTCTTACTAAAGTGTTTCTCAAGATATTTTATTAAACTTGTGTACTTATAATACGTTCTAATCCCTATTTGGTTTTATTGAGCTTTTATATCTGGTTAAGATTTTTTCATTGATATCAGAAACCTAATATCTATATCGCTTTTGCGTGTACTGTATCGATTCACTCTGTAAACTTAATTGTACTACAACTTATATATATATATATATATATATATATATATATATATATATATATATATATATACATATCTGTATACGTTATATTTACACTTATATATATATATATACCTTTATGAAAAGTCGACAGCTCATACTCTTCTTGATAAATAATGGCTTGTTCAGAAGATCTCGCGAACAAATAAACAAAGACTCATCTTTTGGATCTTTACTTTAATGCTTCATTGAGTTTTAGAGTCTGCGAAGATGCACTTTTCTTTTCGCGTAACTGTAATGTGTTTAAAGGATCCCCTAAGAAATAAGTGCTAAATGGGAGAGGGTACTTCAACGTTTAAACCAACAGATATGATTAATGGTTATGCGCATCCGTCTCCTCATCCTCTACCACCACCACTACATCATCATCATCATCATCATCATCATCATCATCATAATCATCATCATCATCATCATCAAAACGTATAATGTCATCTAGTTAGTCTGCCGAGCAGTAATTTTCACTCAGCATGTCTCACGGATCATATCATGATTCACTGATACTCCAATTTCCATCTGGTGCTCAACAATTGTGACCATGTACCAGGTTATTATCGGGAATTCCTACGTATGAAGAGACAACGCATAGTATTAAAACGGATGTTTATACATTAATAAAATTCTGAATGGAAGCAAACGTTTCGTAATTTGGCTCCAGTGTAGCGATTCACTCTTGATGGTTAAGGTCTGCTTTCTCTGAAAAAGGAAGTCTTAGGCGATATCAAATTCGAAAAGGCTACCCAGCCGCATGTATATCCTGTTCAAGAGAGAATATGCATGAGGGAAGAACAGATGTACATAAATCTAAGACAATGGCAGAATCGTTAGAAAATTTCCTGCAGACTATAGTAGAATGGGGTCGCAAATGGATGGTAACATTTAATGCTAGTAAAACTAAGCTGCTCTCCTTTAACAATTACAAGACGCCTTTCAAATCCCCTATATCCATGACAAATAGCACCCTACCTGAGAATTTCATCTTCAAATTCCTCGGCCTAACATTTGCGGGCAATACGAACTGGAACAAATACATAGAGAACATTGCAAAGGCAGCTGCAAAAAGGGTGGTTTTCCTTTATTGTGCTTGAAGACTACTTACGCCTGTACCTTTACAAGGCCACTATTCGCCCATCCATGGAGCATTGTTGCCACATTTGGCCTTGTGCCTCTACCACTAGTCTCTCCATCTTAAATAAAGTCCAAAAAAGAGTTGTCAATCTAATCAGTCACACTTTATCAACTAAGCTCCAGCCCCTGACTCATCGCCGCAATGTTGCATCACTGTGCCTGTTTTACAAATATTTTAATGGAATGTGTTCTGATGAACTTGTTTCACTTGTACACCCTCGACAAACCCTCTTAGCAATAAGATCTCACTCCTTCACTGTTAGTGTCCCTAAATGCCAGAAATCTCTCTATTCTATTAGTTTCTTACCTCGAGCAGCTAGACTTTGGAGTTCCCTTCCTGCTTTCCTGTCTGTACTGATATGCAGAAGTTTAAATGTAGCATAAAAAATATCTTGTGAATATTTCCTAGACATGGCCCCAAATAGTAGTCCCTTATGTCCAAGTGATGATCTGCTTTTTAAGGGGTGAACATGGCTAAAAAAATACAGCGTTAGTGTTCATATTTATTTTTTTATTTTTTTTCAGGGATGTATGGTCGTCCTCTCATACAATGTGTCCATGACGGGATATAAATCGAGATGACGTGAGAGAGTCAAGAGAACCAGTAACACTACTAGTATTACTAGAAAGTATAATTTCGTAACTATTAAATAATTATCTACCTTACAGAAGTTGTTATTCCAAAGAAGTATCTAAATAGTTACAAGGCAAAACTTTTCTTAACTTTTAATCCTGCGTTAAAGTTCGCATAAAATATGGAATCGATTCAGTCTTACTAAATAGGTTGGATTATGAGATGCTCAGGCATTTTTAATGAATAATTATCCACACATATGCAGCATTTGTAGATGAGTTATAAAAACGATACAGTCGTTCTCCTATCGTCGACCCTGACATTTGGTCATAATCTTATTTTGCAAGCTGTAAAAGAGGGAGAAAAATGCATGCGTAGAAAGTCTAGTTGACAGTTGGTCAAATTCTATGGATGATAAAAGGATGCAATTCTACTTTGACTATATTCTCATTTCTTAAAACATATATGCATAAAAAATGAATGGAAATTCGTGTTTATGCACTTTGTTAACGAGCTATTCTTAAATAGTTTGCTTTCAGGTAAAATTCAAGTTTCACGATATCTTTTTTATTATATTGCCAGGTGGAAGCACAGAATAGTTTCAAACCAACCTTTCCTCCCAATGGCTTTCAAAATAATTATGTTATTATTTCAGCACGGTAATAAAATTGCTTAAGTATCTAAAAGTTTATACTTGTAAAAATAAAAATGTCATCACTCATTTTAAGTGTTAGGCGTAAACGACAAATATACTTTAGAAAAAAATCCAGAGAAGAACCGATCATACAAAAGACAACTGAAAAACGGTCGAACGAACCAAAATTATTTCCTGCATATTTTCATAGAAGAGAGCATTCCGATGTTATGGTAAAGCCAAGTTTTCTTATAGTAGAATGTATTAATCAATTTTTCTTTTCACCCTAATTATAAGATAAATAGTAGGATCAACTAAAATTTCAAGCTGATGTCATGATTATGAGTAAATCCTGGTTTCTCATCACAAGAATATAATTGACTGATTAAGCTATAAATACCGACTGGTAGAGCAGCTTGGAAAAGACGTGGAAAGATATGCCGAAAACATGCCAGCTCCGATCACGCACATCTGTTCAGTAAAACGACTTTCTAGATTATTATTTAAATACAATAATCAAGACCATTCAACTACTTCAAGCAAATGTATCCTTTTCACGGAACGTATCAGCAGATTAACTAGTTTAGAAGTAGAAACATGCCTCAATATTTCTATACCACATCTGCTACTAGTCTCTCTCTCAAATAGGGTCCAACAAAGAGTCCCTAATCTAATAGACCCCGCACTGTCGACCAGACTTCAGTTCCTGTTCCATCGTCGCAATCTTGCATCCCTGTGCCTATTATGCAAGTACTTTAATGGAATATGATCCGTCGAAATCTATGCACTTGAGCCCCTTCGATGTAAATAAACAGTCATCTCGTTGCTTAACTCCCCACATAGTTCCTCCGTCGAATTATTCCCAAATAGTAGTCCCTTACGTCCAAATGGCATGGTGCTTTGTTTGGAATGAAAAAACACAAGAAATTAAAACACAGCAGTTCTCTAATCATACAAACGTTAGTACATGTCATCTAGAGTAAATACTTAACGGATTAAGTGAAAAACGATCAGATAGTTCAACGCGTACACAAAATAATTACGTTGACACAACGGTATATATTAGATCACTAAAAGTAAGCATTGTCGGTAGGAAACCATTATCCAAGCGCACGTGGGCACCGCTATATCGCTTAATTGCTATAAATATATATTCATACTTTATAACTAAGCTCTACTCGCGTACTGAACATTGTTGAAGTAAATGGTGAAATTCTATATACAATATATTATAATATCACCTAATATTACGCGCGCACTAAATTATATATATATATATATATATATATATATATATATATATATATATATATATATATATAAAGAGGTAGAGTGGGAGATGTTTTATATTAAACTTCCTCTCAGAAAATATAATTATTAAAAGAAGAATTCATCATTTAAAGAATACAACATTTATAATAATTTACTTAATCCATGGATTTTTATGTAAGCTCATATCCTCAGAGGAAAGTCATTAGCAAAATATTTATTGTGGGTTGATATAATTTTGCTAATTTTGCATAGAAGAAGGAAAAGGTGTGAAACAAAAGAAAAGGGGATATGGGATTATGGTATCCGATTAGAATGGTAGTCTTGGAATCGAAAATAATGATGTTTTCAGGTTCCAGATTGAAGATTGCCACTTTGAAGGTAAAATCCATTTATCTTCAATTAAGTATCCAGAGTGAATCTGCTCTATCTGATATATCGAGCAATTATTTTGGCTGGGATTTTCTCATATAAAAATGTTACCTCCAAAATTATTTTGTAAGACTTGAAACCACAAGAATATATTAATCTATGTTCTATTCCATCTCAGTATTAGGACATCTATCTATCTATCTATCTATCTATCTATCTGTTGTGTCTGTATCAATAACAACACGAACGCAGAAAGTAAAGGTAAAACAAATATATTAAGACGAAAATATGATACATATTTACAAAGGTGCAGTTGTACTGCAGTTGGAAGATTGTCCGGCAAAGAGCGTGTTAAAGTCTTTCATGGAGCAACCGGCACACGCGTCTTGCCTATCCGGCGTTCGACACAGCTCCCCGGTCTTGCTGACTTGATACTTTTATCTATATCTTTTCACCCACGTATGCTAATTAGTGGGCGTCTCCACAACACTATCTATCTATAGTGTATATATATATATATATGTGTGTGTGTGTGTGTGTGTGTGTGTGTGTGCGTATATGTGTCTGTGTGTATGTGTGTTACAGACAGAACTACAAGTAAAGTGGGTACATATTGTTGTTAACTTGACGATATAAGGGGAGAAGGCCTTAAAATTTCATTATCAAAAATAACTTTTAAGTTAAGCAAGATACCTTACTTTAAATAGAGAAAAATTGATTCGCGTTTTATCTAATAAAAAATTTTGAATCCGACCGGTGGAGGCGTTCGCGTCAATAATCTATAGATGCTGGGGATTCATTCGTGTGAAGTGAGAAACTTGGGCGTATTTTTCTACACTTAACAATTTAACTTAACAATACTACCACATGTTTTTCGCTTAACTCACACCTCCAAAACCCCGGGCAACGCCGAGCTGAAATGCTAGTCTATATATAAAAGTGGAAATGTGTGTGTGTGTGTGTGTGTGTGTGTGTGTGTGTGTACATAACCCTACCAAATAACTTTGTCAATTTTCGGTCTACAGACTCGAAATTTAACATACGAGGTATTGAGATTTGGGAAAATCTTTTTAATCGACTTCGGCCAGAAATTTGGCTGTTTAAGGGTCAAGTTCAACGATTTGACCTTTGAGAACTCTACCAGACTCCTCCGCTAATTTTGGGTCTAAACACTTGAAAATTTGGGTATAGGTTACTTGGGCATGGCTCTAACTTTATAATTTGCTTTGAGCCGAAAACAATAAATGCTAAGGGGTCAAAATTGAGGTAAGAGTTTTTTAAAGATTGACCTCCGCGGTCTCTATGAAATTACTCAGCAAACGTTTTGTCTAAACATTTGAAATTTTACAAAAAGTGTAATCAGACATAGGGCAAGCTTTTTAATCTGTTTTTCGCCGGAAAGTTCGCTGCTAAGGCGTCAAAGTTAAAAAGATTTGACATTTGCGATATCTAGCAAATTATTAAGAAAATTTTGGGTCTAAACATTTAAAATTTTACATGAAGGGTATTCAGACATTCCGCTAGCTTTGTAATCAGTTTTATGGTGGAAATTTCGCTGCCAAGAGGTCAGAGTTGAAAGAGTTGACCTTTGCAGGCTATAACAAATTCCTCTGCCAATTTTTGTTCTATACACTTGAAATTTTAGATGTAGGTTACTTGGACATGTGTCAAAGATTTTAATTTGATTTGAGCCCAAAACAATAAATGTTTAGGGGTTTAAATTGGGGTCAAAGTTAAAAAAATTGACCTTCGCTGTCTATACCAACTTTTTTATATGGTAGTTAAGGACGCTATTTATAGAGAAAGGCATTACGGTACATATGCACACTTTTTAATATATACATAAGCATATACAGTTATGAATAGTACATAAAGCCCGGGCAAAGCCGGGCTGAACTGCTAGTATATATATATATATATATATATATATATATATATATATATATATATATATATATATATATATATATATCTTAACGGGAGTTTCACTGTTTATGTCGGCATTTTTCCAGCTGTTTTAGCATTTTGTAGCTGCGGTGAAATCATTCATATTCATCAGATTTTGGTTGGTAATAGCGCAAGTTTTCTCTCACTATATATTCTCCTAAAGACAACTTACAGTGGTTAGCCATTTTGTGTTTGGTAGGGATGGAGACATTTGAGAGATACAGCGATTCAATAATAATAATTAGAAAATCATTTTATTGAAAAGAAGATTATTCTAATTCAAATGACGATTCGGTAGAATGTACATATACTTAAGATGAGCAAAAATATTAAATACGCAGGTCGTGTGTACTAAGAAATCATTTTCAAAAGAGGTGCACCTGGCCCAATATGCAGGAAACAATTAAAATAATATTGGATGTACGAAACGCTATATGAATAAATATAATAGGCACCTGCACAGGAAGAAACAACAAATATGATCGATTGTCAAAAAAGATAAATTAATATTGAATGTTTGAAAGGTCATTTTCGGCAAACGGCATACGCAGGTGTAACGAAATCGAACTAAACTAAAGCAGTTTACCGAATAAAACGCACGTGAGGGTATGTATATAGTGACATTGCCACCCCAGAAAGTGTTTCAGATGGCCACAAATGGTTATATAATGATAAGCCGAAATGGATATCGGAGTTGGTTGACAATCTGGGCTCCAAAAAAATTAATCTGGCGAATTTCCGTTCGTGCATCTTCTTCCTAACAACGAACGATCTATCACCGACACCAACAATACAGGTTTTCTCTACACAGTGTGTAGTCATTCTTTTAAGCACTATAGAATTACAACAAAAGACGACCGAAAGCAGATGTTATTACAATGGATAAAACATTATAAAGTAATTAAGAAAAATTAGAGAAGGAAAAACAAGATTAAAAAAAACAGAAAGAGTCAAAGAGAAAGGACGAAATGGGAAATGATATATGGGTGTAAAGAGAAAGAGGGAATGAAGAGAAAAATAAGATGGCGGTAATTATTTATATACTGTATCAAGTGAACAAAATACAAAAGACAATGCATTGGTGTTAAATAATGCATACAAGTGCAGCAACATGCGTGTACATGTTTTGATGAGTTTTTGACTTATTTGCAAACGCTGGAAAGTAGAAATTAAAAGGAAATCCTACTTCATTCTAAGACGTTGGAGAAATTTCGGAAATAAAAAAATGATGAAAAGATTGTTAATTATATTTCCGCATAAATCCGTGACGTAACGGATAATGTGAATATCAGTTCCAAGTGACACTCTTCTGTGAGTTGAAGGTTCAATCTTCAGTGCCGACGATATTATGAATACAATTGCGAATTTCTTAGGACTTCTACCAATTCATGGCTTACAGAGTGAGAGCATGCTAGCCCTGTGAATTAATTAAAGGGTTCTTTTCCAAATTCCGTGCAGATTCTTCAGTTCGAAAGAGAGATTCTCTATTCTAGAAGAAAAATTCTCAAATTCTACATGATACACCAGAAGAAGGATAAAGGTTATATCGGCTGAAACGTTGTGAGAATAAAACTCAAAATAACAATACTAGTCCGAATCAACGAAATAATAAAGACATTGTCGAAATCTTCAAGTTAAAAATCATGCTCGTATACCACATCGGTCCTGTATATGACCTGAAAGTATCTCCAGTGGTGAGGCCCCAGCTTGTGGGCTTTGGGGAGTGTGGAGCCACCCTTAAATTGCCATTGCTCCCAGGTCCACTCTGACCGGGAGTGGTAGTACCTGTTAGGGTCCCAACTATGGGTTAAATAGAAACCGACTTGAAAACAACAAATATATTCTATTAAAATTGTTTTCTTCAAAATCTTTGGCTTCGGCATTAAATAACCTGAAAAGGGTTGATATGCCGTAAAACAAAAACAACCAACAACCAACCTATACCACATCAGGTATTTTAGTTAGTTCAGAATATGTTTAATCGAACCAGATACGAATTGAAAAAGATTAAAACTGATGTTTCCAAAACAAAGAAGCAGGAACCGGAAGCCATATCCTCCATGAGTGATTTTTTTTTGTTTACGGTGACTGAAGGCAAGGTTTATTGAGAGAAGAAAAGGTGTGCGACATTGAACGATAAATGTGAGACAGCTTTCTGCCATTTTTAGTCAACAGCTGTCAATTTGATCTTCAACTCCAGAGACTACACACTCTACCATGGTTCCCCTAAGGATATTATCATGCCTACACAAACGAAATCCCTCCCTCGCTCTTGTTCATTCTACTTTTACTGTTAAGAGCTTTGGGTCAGTGCCGATCTGCGCGCTGTAGGCTTGGAGATGGTAGCGTGAGAAATAAAAAGAAGTGCGGAGAATTTCAAGTACTAAGTCTCTGCCTCAGACATTCGAGCCTCATTCCCAGAAGAATGATGGAAATGATACGATTCCCTAAAGTCAAACATAAACACAGAAAATAAAATAAAACTAAGTTAAGAGTTAAACAAATCTGAGTTAATGTTTTAAACATTAAAAATAAAATAAAACGACGTTATTCTTAATGCAACAAATGCAATTATCTTTTCTTTTAAAATACACGATGTGCAATAAAACTGTTTTTTCTCTTTACTATTCCAGACAATAACTATTGCAACTTGGACGTGATACCCTTTTTATTGGAATCACGTATAAACGTTTGAAACATTATAACAATGTAATAGAATGAATTATAACGGAATATAATTAATTATTGGGAAATTAATTTATTGATTATTGGATATCATTAAATATCTAAAATAGATTATTAAAAAACATTATATGAACAGCAAATATATATATATATATATATATATATACAGCCGAATTAAATGATCAACTAAGAAGGACCTATAAAAGCAATTTTCACTCTTTTTTACACATAACTTGGATGTGAGGGGCCAAGAATTGGGATCCTGTCGACAGGAGACTAGGTGGGCAGTTTAGTCACGAGATGTCTGTGCGCGTTAAATTTCTGCAGATAAGTACAGTCATGGAAATAAGAAACCAGGAGGGAAGTTCAAAGTCTAGCAGTTTGTCGGAAGAAAGTATTATAATAGAACAGGCTCGGGATTTTACTGCTTGTCGAGTTAGTTGCGAATGCGTACGTCATGGGTGTTGCTCACGTACTAGGAGTTCAACAGGGCACACTCAATTAAAGTACTTGTAAGCGCGCACATGGATGCAAAATTGCAGCGATGGGAAGATGTAGGACCTGTTAGATTAGAGACATTTTCGATTCTGTCTAAAAGAGAAAAACTAGTTTGATATACGCCAGATCGAATGGTGGCTTTGTAGATGAGATACTGTCACGTGGGGGTAACTTTCTAGCACGGTAGAGAGAACTCACCTTTTTAGCAATGTATTTGATGTGTTTTTCCAATTCATGTTGCCTATAAATGTAAAGCCGAAGCGTTTGAACAACGAACTTTCAGATAGGGTGTTACTAGGGAACACCAGCATTTCTTTTCATTGAGTAATCTGTGATGAAACACTGTAAGTACAATTTTTCTCTAATCTGTTAAAATTCTTATTGATGAAACACTGTATGGCAATTGGTGGTTGAGAAGATTATTTATAACTGTTAAAAGAAAAAACTCAATAATAGGTGCATAGAATATAAGGAATACATAATTAAAATTTAAATAAATTTAATTAAAATTTAAATAAATTTAATTAAAATTCAAAAAAATTAATTAAAATGTAAAAAGCAGTAATATCAATTATAACTAACTTAAAATAACACAGAAAACACAATAAGAATATATTAATATTTTAAAATGATAGAAAATCGAACTAAATTGAAATTAAAACAGGGTTAATGACATATAACGATTTTAAAATAGAAAAACACAAAACTGCTACATATGATTTAATCATTTATGTATTGTATGAAATGGTAATAATTTTTAGGGATTTTAAACAGATTACAAACGATTTTGTACTTACTAGGGGTTCTCATACAGTGTTTCATTACTCAATGATATCAAACGATTTTGACTTTTCTCAACAGCCACTTGCCACTGATTTCCTTACTGCCAATAACCATTAGTTTTTATAGCCTGTTGTTCTCCCTCTTCTTCCTTATTATTATTATTATTATTATTATTATTATTATTATTATTATTATTATTATTATTATTATCTTTTTACCTCCTTATATTTCATGGATTGTTATTTGATCACAAAGTACTTTTACATACAATTTGATCTACATTTATCCAGAGTGTGTTCATTTAGCCTTGTCAATAAAACTTGACAACTTTTTCTTCAACGATTATGTTATCTCTAGGCACTTTCTGTTCCACCGTTGAATTCCGTAATTTCAGTTGGATTTCGGGCCAGTTTTATGTTTTTATTTTTACATAGCATCGTTTTTTTATTTGTTTTTGTTTTCTTTGTTTTGTTTTGTTTTGTTTTTGACAACCATTTTAAGGGAGTTTGGAAGTTATTTTGTAAAAAGTACTCTGCTGGTTAACGGCGAAAAGTGTGATACAGCATGTGTTTAGCTCTCGTGAGGATTGCTTAGTGAAGAGAGTTAATATTGCAATAAATACGAACAATGGTGTTTGAGAGTAAGTGTTGCTACCGAACACAGAGGATGCGACACAAGTTGTGGATATCGGAAATTTTCAGCCGCTTAATGTTATCCATTTTAATTGCGCAGGATATCTTTCAATAAACAAGGGTCGTTCGCGCCAGCGCCTAGTTCATACTTCATTTGGTTCTGCACCTTTTCTTAGATCCTTCGTATAAGATGTTAAATTTAAACAGCCCGTTCGCATATCGTCGTTTATGTGCCTTTACGTGAGTTTACGTTTACGCCGTTTCCCCTTAAGTGCGCACCTTGACACGTGTGAGTGGTCGCTAATCGGCGACCAAAGGATTAAATCAACAAAACAAAGTGTTTTCTTCCATCGAACGTGCGACGACCTTTCTCTTGCCATATCATTTCCCCTGCATTTCTAACATACTTTCTCTAAGAAGCTAATTTTGATTCCCCGCTGTAAACATGCCACCTGCAGTTGAGTATATTTTTGTTTGTTATCATGTTTTCCTCACATGCACTGTATAACTCCTGCCAAAATTCATAATTATCAAGATAATCGCCACTTATTGGCGTAGAGTCAATTTAATAGAGCTGAGAATTGAGTTTACAGAATGTACAACGTGCAATGTCAAATTGCGCTTTGATGTTAGCTCTAGATTTTCCCCTGGCTTTGATATTAATGTAAAGATTTTTAAAAACTTCCAACCTCTTCAAAAACATGAATAATGATTATTTTGTGTTAGGATGAAGCCGGAAGCGAGTATTTTGTCCATGAGGTCTATATTCTTATTGGAAGCTGCAGTAAAGCATGCTGAATCTCATTAATAGTAAACAGTAAAAAAAAAAAAGAATTATTCAGTCGAATTCCCCAACAAGTTTTGAGAAAAAACGTTGTAGCTTTATCCTTGTTGCGGGTTTCGTAAATACATCAACGATATTTTGTTCTGATGATATGTAATTCAAAATAATGGATTCCTTTTTTATCTCGTTTTTTATGAAATGGTATTTTATATCTATATGCTTAGATCTTTGGTTGATTATCGTATTCTCTGCTAAGACTATACTGGCTTGATTATCACAATTAATTACTACGGGGCTTGTAATTAATTCTGGCTCTAAAATAGTCTTCAGGATGTTTTTAAGGTAGAGTGCTTCCTGGGTCGTGTGTGTGATCGCGTTAAATTTTGTTTCACACGTAGAGAGAGATACAATCTGTTGCTTTTTAGATTTCCATGAAATAATAGGCCCATTTTCTGAGAGTAAGAAACAATATCCAGATACACTCTTGCGATCTTCGTCGTTTTCCCAGTCTGAATCCGAAAAACCTTCTAATTTTAGGGGATTTCTTGATTTTCTAAATACTAACTTCTGTTCTTTAGTTCCTTTTAAATAACGAAGGACTTTTTTATCTCTGTTTAAGCCCTTCATTGTCGGTCGTGATAATTTTTGTGACAGTTTTGTTACTGTATGGCATATGTCGGGCCTGGTTGCAGTCATTAAATATATGAGACTGCCTATAAGTTCGCGATATTGTGTGTCATTTAATATTTCAGATTCTGTGTGTATATTTTATTAATATCATTTTCGACCGGTGTAGAGCGTTTCTTGCACTCTCCCATTCCAAATTTTAATAGTATTTTGTCGATGTATCTCGATTGAGTCATCGTAACAAGTCCTTTGCTTTGAGTAAATTCTATCCCCAGAAAACAGGATATTTTGCCAAGATCGGTCATTTTGAATCTTTTACTTAATTTGTTCTTAACATTAGTTAACATTATGTCACAATTTGATGCGATTAAAATATCATCGACCCACAAAACCAAAATCAGTAGTTTATCGTCTTTGTATTGGGTATATAAACAGGGGTCTACAGCGCATTGATAAATTGTTGTTTAATAATATAATCATGGAATACTGTTTTCCAACACTGAGCACTCTGCTTTAGACCATATAATGACTTGTTAAGTCGCCACACGCTATTTTTATTTTTCATTATAAATCCCTCTGGAGGGGTAATATAAATTTCACAGTCTATTGGGGCATTCAAATAAGCATTTTTTACGTCCATTTGATGGATGTTTAGGTCATATTGTGATGCGACTTGCAGTAAAATTCTGATTGTCGTTAGGTTTGTGGTCGGTGAAAACGTAGAAAAGTATTCTTTACCGTAAATCTGAGAGTACCCCTTAGCAACAAATCTTGCTTTGTACTGTTCTACGCCTGATGCTGCACTCTTTTTTGTAAAGACCCATCTGGTAGAAATAACATGTTTATCTCTTGGGAGAGGCACTACCGTATAGGTATCATTTTCGGTTAAGGCATCTATTTTTTTTCATGGCAATTTTCCATTCATCACAATGTTCTGAATTAATTGCTTCGTTGAAGCTTTTTGGCGCATTTTCCATTGAACAGCAATAGCCGATTTGATAATCTTTTATATTGTCGACCACAAAAAAATCGGGTCGTCTTCTATTTCTTTTGGGATATCTTTCGACTTTATCATCATCATCATCATCATTATCATCATGGACACTCTCGTCTCCGTCATTTTTATTGTTTTCGTTTGTTCTAATTATTTGAGGTAATATAATTTCATCCTCTTCATATGACGGGTTTTCGTCTGTAAATAGTAAGCAATATGCTAGCTAACAGTTGATAAAAAAACCGCTGGCGGAATCTCTAGTGCAAAAACGTTAAGTATTTTTATTTATTTATTTTTTTTTCTAAACTAATCCTAAATGTTTTGTTACATTGTTTTAAATTTGCTTTTCGTGTTTTATGTATTTTGTCTGTATTTCTCCTGTCTTTTTGTCTGTATTCCGTATTATCCGTCCAGCCCTTCTGCTACAAAGCTGAACGTTTTAAAACAAACAAAATGCCGGCAACTAACGATAAAAAAAAAAAAATGCCGGAAATTATTGTCTAGAGTAGATAAACTTAGGACTTTATAAAAAAAAAAAAAAAAGCTAGAATTTTTTTTTTTTTTTTTTTTTTTAACAAAAGAAAAATGTAAATTAGATATTGTTTACACATAGAAACGTTACGACTTTTATTCTATAGATAGGCACTCGATCAAGTCATCCGGAAATAGAAATCTCCTGTCACTCTAGTAAGCAATATGCTAGCTAACAGTTGATAAAAAAACCGCTGGCGGAATCTCTAGTGCAAAAACGTTAAGTATTTTTATTTATTTATTTTTTTTTCTAAACTAATCCTAAATGTTTTGTTACATTGTTTTAAATTTGCTTTTCGTGTTTTATGTATTTTGTCTGTATTTCTCCTGTCTTTTTGTCTGTATTCCGTATTATCCGTCCAGCCCTTCTGCTACAAAGCTGAACGTTTTAAAACAAACAAAATGCCGGCAACTAACGATAAAAAAAAAAAAAAAATGCCGGAAATTATTCTCTAGAGTAGATAAACTTACGACTTTATTTAAGTAGTATACTTAATATATACTATTACTGCAAGCTTGCCTGTATTGAAAATATTTTCTTTTAGTTTTCGAATCCTACCTTATATAGTTAGCCTTATGTTCAAGTACATTCGAAATATAATACAGCGCAAAGAAAGTCACTCATGAAAACGGACCTCCTAAATTAAAACCTTGAAAAATTATTTAAACTCTAATGTAAATTAATATTAAGCAGTCTTTACAAATTGATAATAGTTAATTATTGGATTTTAATTAATTATAAGATGAAACTTTTATGATTCAAACTTGATAGATAACGACAAACTTCCACCCATTAATATGGGAGGGGAGATTATCACCAAAATGCCATGAATTATTAAGTTCGCACCGGACTTACTACTTAGATATAAGTCACTTGTACCCATTCCCCTTTCTCCCCCCCCTTTTTTTTTTTTTTTTAAATGGAGAGTAGATAATACAGTGGATGTGTTATCGGCAGCTCCAGTAACTCTCGCTTCTCCTATTTTGTCATTCAGTCCTCATTCAATGAGTGATGTTTCTGACAAAGGGTGAAGAAAAAGCTGCTTAAAGGTCGGTACTACTTGGTGACCAGTAGTCTGAGATGTCGGATATTTTTCTGTCTTTGTCTGTCCTTGTTGCCATGTCACTAGTAAGGGTGCTGGAGGTAAACGTTTTGTCTGGGCTGACGTTATCCGCCTGATAGTCAGGGACCCGAACCTTGGATTAACCACTAAGGAGGCTGTCCTATCAGCAGGCGCAAAGTACTGGGACTGCTGTATTGCCATTTGGTGAGTGGATCTGGACCATGCAGTAGTCTCTGGTGGGGCCTCTCGATGCCATACTAGTGGGTAATTGTTACGGCTTTACCTTTTCGTGTGCTACAAATAATAAAAAAAAAATTCCTGTCTTTTTCTCTCTTACTTTCCCTCTCTGTACTGCTCTAACCAAGTATGCCGACCTATTCCACAAATCCCTAAACCTCAACATGAAATATCTCCAGAATAAAAACTCGATTAAACCTAGAACCCCATCTTCCAGCGTAGACCCCTACTACCAGGTCTCCTTCTCCAATATCAGGGGTCTACGTTCCAACCTTCCAGAGGTTGAAACCCAATTACAGGAGACGAAACCGGACATATTATTTCTATGTGAAACTGGAATAGGGCCGACCACTTCCCTAGATGAGTTCATAATTAATGGATACTCCAATTTAACAGCTAAATCTGACTCCCAAGATCGCCATGGGCATGGAATATGTGCCTACATTAAGGATGGCTTCCCATGTGGCAGGGATATCTCTAGAGAAGATCCTAATTTACCCTATATGTGCTTCAGGGTTGCACTTGCTAACACCACTGCATTTATATTTGCCCTCTATAGGCCCCACAACAGCGGAGTTACTATCTTTAAGAGCATATCTGAGAAAATAGACCACATACTGTCTTCACATCCCTCGGCTAACATCCACATCTGTGGTGACTTCAACGTCCATAACGTGGAATGGCTGACCCATTCAAATAAGACAGATGATGAGGGGAGGTTTTGTCATGATTTTGCCATTGCTTATGACCTCACTCAGATTGTTCGCGAACCCACCCGTGTGCCCGATACACCCAATCAATATGCAAGCCTCTTAGACCTTTTTCTTTCAACTTCCCCTGAGCTATGTTCATGTACCGTTCATTCTCCTTTAGGATCCTCCGACCACTCCGTCGTATCAGTTAAGATAAAAACAAAATGTAAGAAGCCATCAGACGTACCCCTCCACCGTACTTTATACCGATACTCTATGGCTGACTGGGATAGCTTCCGTACATTCATATCTGATTTACCTCTGCACTCCATGTTTAAAAAGGAAGTGTCCTCTATAGTATCAGATCTGACCGAATGGTTAATTGTAGGCATAGACCAATTCATACCATCAAAAAAATTCCAACAAAAACCTAACAGCCAGCCATGGTTCTCCCCAGAATGTGCTGCTGCTATCGCGCACAGAAATCACTTTTTCCATTACTACCAACGTAATAGATGCACTGAGACTAAAGCTGCTTTCAGGACTGCCAGCAACCACTGTAAAAGAGTAATAAAAAATGCAAGAGAGCTATATGCCCAGTCTGTTAAATCCAAGGTAGCTGATCAGCGGCTTGGTTCCCACCAGTTTTGGCAAATAACAAATAGGATCCTGAACAGAAGTGTGCGTTCTATCCCAACCATTATCAATGGACCAGAGGTTATCTCGTCAGCGTCAGACAAGGCCAAACTATTTGCAAAGAACTTTGCAGCTAATTCTACCCTATGCGACGAAGGCCATCAACTCCCCATATTTCCTCCTATAACACAGAACAAGCTAGGTAATATACAAATATCCGTGCATGAGGTCGCCAAGCTAATAAAAAACCTAGATTCCAGTAAAGCAACTGGCCCTGATGGCATCCCAATTATAGTGTTAAAAAAGCTTCAACCAGAACTTGCTCCCATACTTACGAAACTATTTAAGCGCTGCCTTAAGGAGAAGTGCTTTCCGACCCCCTGGAAGACCTCATCAGTTTGCCCTGTATTTAAGAATTCAGGTGATAAGTCATCTCCCTCTCAATACAGACCAATAAGTCTTCTCTGAGTAAGTTACTGGAATCAATATTAAATAGAGAAATAGTCAACCACCTCAGCAGAAACAACCTTCTTAGTGACACACAATATGGTTTCCGCTCTGCAAGATCTACTGCAGATGTGCTGACGGTTATATCCCACAGGATTAGTGAATCTCTTGACAAAGGCTTCCTTTCTAGGGCAATTGCTCTTGACATATCAAAGGCCTTTGACAAAGTATGGCATAAGGGTCTACTTCACAAGATTTCCAGCTACGGTATAACTGGAAATGTTTTCTCAATCATTAAATCATTTCTCTCCGATAGGCTCATAAGAGTAGTGGTAGATGGACAAAAATCGGAGGCCTGCAATATAAATGCTGGAGTCCCTCAGGGGTCAATCCTTGGCCCAACTCTCTTCCTGATCTACATCAATGACCTCCCTAAACACATACTTAAATCATTCGTTGACATCTATGCTGATGACACGACCATCTACGGCAACACATCAAAGGCTGTAAATGACGAAGTTCTCTCGGATTCTCTCTCCTCTGATCTCGAGCGCGTGGTTCAGTGGGGGAAGATGTGGCTAGTTACCTTTAATGCATCTAAAACCAAACTCCTATCCTTACATCATCAACGCTCTGATCCCCAGCTGGCATCAATTGTGATGGATGGCTCTCGTCTGGGTGAGGCCCCGTGTTTTGACAAGCTTCTGGGTTTGACCTTTACGTCTGATCTGAAATGGAACACGTACATCAAGTCTGTTGCCAAGGTCGCTGGAAAGATGGTGGGATCCTTCTACCGCTCCAGAAGATATCTCACTACTGATGCAATTCTCTATCTATATAAAAGCCAAGTACGGCCAAGGATGGAATACTGTTGCCATATCTGGGCAGGAGCTGCCAAAAACAGCCTATCATGCCTTGACAGAGTACAAAATAGACTTCGTGGTTTAGTGGGGGATGCCCTTTTCTCTACCCTGCAACCCCTCTTCCAAAGAAGAGACGTTGCGAGCCTATCCTTGTTTTATCGTTATTTTCATGGCAGGTACTCGTCTGAACTCCAATCCCTGGTCCCCCCTCGCCAAACTTTCACGAAAATCACCCGTCTAGCTGAATCCACTGTGAAAAATTTCCCCCACTCTATATCTGTGCCTAAATCAAAACGCGGATTTCATGAGCAAAGCTTCTTTCTTAGAACTGCACGCCTGTGGAACTCTGTTCCGTCTGCCTGCTTCCCTCCGGACTACAACTTGGATGTCTTCAAGTCTAATGTTAACAAATTCCTAATGAACCGCCCCCCTAATTAAACACTTCATAAAATCTCCTCACTAACGTGATGTACTTGCAATAACCCTTATCCCTGAGTGGCTTCCGGGCCTTGATAAGTAGTGATCACTGTGTAAAAAAAAAAAAAAAAAAAAAAAAAAAAAACGTGTCTGTGAATTTTACACACTGAATTCTTTTTATTTTATTTTTTTCGGGAAAAAATATTAAATTGGCTGGACTGTTTTTATCGTATCCAAGAAATATACCTATGTCGGCTTTAATATTCAATTTACTCTTTTTCTCTTTATATGCGAAGCAAGTTGAACCAAATGTATGTATTCTGCTTAAATTTGTTTTTTTACCGCAGAAAGATTCATATGGAGTTTTAGATAGTGTTTTGTTAAAGCACCTGCTGCGTATATAGGCTGCCGCCATAAGTGCGTACGCCCAGAGGTTTTTAGGGAGTTTTGATTCAATGAATAGGCATATTGCCATTTCAAAAAGTGTCCGCCACGCACGTTTAGCAGTCCCGTTTTGGTGTGGCGATCTAGGAGCTGATGTTTCATGCCTGATATGATGGTTAATTAGTAAAAGTTCAAAGTCTTTATTGGTGAATTCCGTACCGTTGTCAGAGCGAATACACTTGATTTCACCGTAGAGAGCCATATCGGCTAAATATTTCTTAGTTGCTAGCAGGGTATCAGATTTGTTCTTTAAAAAGTAAACCATTATTAAACCTGAATGGTCATCTACGAAATTCAACACATATCTATAATGTTCTCTGGCCATCGGTTCTACGGGACCGTTCAAGTCACAATACACCATTAATAGGATTTTTTTGGCCTTTTTGTCTGGTATCTTGTTTTGATAGTTTGTCATTTTCCCTTGCGTACAGACGTCGCAGTTGAAGGTTTTTGATGTTTGTATTTGCATTCCATCAACTACAGTCGGCAACTTTTTTTATATCAGGAATATTGCAGTGTCCAAGAATGTTATGCCATGTCTGTAGATCATGGCAGGCGGTTTTTGATGGGACTACGCTATTTAAATAATATAGTCTTCCATTTTCTTTAATGTCGAATACAGTTCCATTCGGGTATACCAGTTTTGATTTATTGGGGCTAAAGTTTATATTTGCACCTTCTTTTGTGGCAGCTTGTACAGAAAATATATTTTGTTTAAATTTTGGGATTAGAAGAGCGTTTTCTAGAATACAGAAACATAGTTCACTTTTATTGTTCTTTAGCGAGATTTTCGCATTGCCTCTTTTCAAAACGATATCATTGACTCGACTCCCGTCAGCTAGTTCTACAAAATGATTTTGTAGCTTAAAGTTGAGATCAAAATTGATAAAATCAGATTACTTTGTAATCACATGTGCAGTGGCCCCACAATCGACAAGAAAATTATTATTGTTTGTTGAAGCATCAAATGTACACGAAAATAAAAATGTATGTTAGCTAACAGAGCTCTCTACATTTTTAATGTAGTCGCCATTTTGAGTCCTGTATCTACATTGGAAACTCTTGTGATTAGGTCGTCAACAATTATAGCAAATATTTTTTGTACTTTTCTTAGGAAAAAACTTGCTTTTGGCAAAGTTGCGTTTTTTATTCCTGGCATGGGTATAATTCAGTTTTGGTGTTTTTATGTGTGTATTTTAAAATTTCATGATATTTGTGGATTCGTTTTTTTTTTTTTCTGTGATCATTTTTTCAGTTTCTTCGTAACTTCTGAGTGCTACCTTAATTGGCTAAAAGTCATGTTTTTTTCTTTCTGGGTTATCACGGTGGTAAATGACTTGAAATCACTCGGTAATCCCTTAAGGACCATGGAAATTAACAGACTGTCACTTATAACTTCACCAGACATTTTTAAAGAATTTGCAGTTGTCTCGGCTCTTATAATATAATCAGTAATAGTTTCAGCTTCCATTCGTTTTAGAGAGGTCAGTTCAGTGCATAAAGAAATAATTTTGGGTTTTCCTTTCGATAAATAATGCTCTTTCAATATGTTTAATGCTTTGAAACCGTCGTCCAGGGCTTCTCTCATTACCAGTGATAGACTTCGGTCATCTAAACACTGTATTAATTCCGCAAAGACAGTTGCGTTCTTTTCAATGAAGTCCGGGTCGTTTCTGTTTTCAGGTTGTGTTTGTAGTACTTTGTGTAGCTTTTGGATTCGTAGATATCCCAGAAATTTAACTTGCCACAATTCGAATTTTGATTCGGATCCATCGAAATAAAGACTACGCTGGGCCCATAACCTCTAGAAGTGTAAGCCATTTTGAGTTTCAGAACAGTTTCAGATGGTTCGCTGTTACACAGGTGAAGGTGACTTGTTTGTAGAAGACAGTTCCACAGAACAAAATATTCTTATCGTGTCGAAACCTGGGAAAAGAACATGTGAAATTGCTCCAGAAAAGGTTTAATATTTATGGAGCAATTCTGGTTTCTGATTGGTTGGTAGCAGAACGTGAATTAATTTGATTCGTCAGTTCTTAGCAGCATCGTTTATAAATAGAATCGTCCGACTGTGTGGAATCATACCCCCATTACAAGTCCAAAATATTGCAAGAACATCATCATATTTTGTAGCATGATCTCATTTATTTGGACTTGAGGGACTAGTAGTGACATCGCAGAAACTGTTTTAATTATTAGAAGTGTGTGAACAGATATCTTGCTACAAATTCCCTACATAAAATCCCCGCAACTTATGTCCCCGATAGTAGTCCCCTATATCAATGATTTAGTAATAATGATGACCTTGTAGAGGTACAGGATACTCCCAGGTGTGAGTAGTTTTCTAACTTGATAGAGGGAACCAACCTTCTTTGCAGCAGCCTTCGCAATGGACTCAATTTGTTTGTTCCAGTTCATATTGCCCATGAATGCTAGGCTGACGATGTTCAAAGAAGAATTCTCAGGTAAAGTGTTAGTTGTCTTTGATATCGGTGTTAGAGAAGCAGCTTAGTCTTACTAGCATTAAATGTTACCATCCATTTGTGGTCCCATTCCACTACGGTCTGGAGATCATTTGCTAACGATTCTGCCATTGTCTTAGATTTGAGTACATTCGTTCTTCTCTCATAAATGTTATAGAGTGTTGTATCATCAGAATATATACACATCTCGGACATACTATCAGGGGGGGGGTCGTTTATGAATATCTGGAAAAATAGGTGTTCAAAGATCGACCCCTGAAGCACCTCCGCATTGATGTTATGCTGCTTGGATGTACATTCATCAATGGCAACCTGGATGGTCCTATTGCCTAAGTAAGGTCTAATTATATTTAGTATACGTCTAGTTATATCGTACGATTTAATTTTCATTAGCAGCCCTTTGTGGCAGACTTTGTCAAACGCCTTGGATATATCAAAGGCTACAGTCCTGGCTCCACCCACCTTATCCAGTATATGGCATGTGCGTTCAGAGATCACTGTTAAAATATCTGCAGTAGAACGACATTGCCTAAATCCATACTGTTTATCAAAGAGAAGATTTGCTTTTGCGACGTTCTTTTTTTTTTTTTACATAGGCGTCACGACTTATCAAGGCCGATAGGCCACTCAAGGATAAAAGTTAAAGAGTGTACAGTAGTCAAAAGGACACTATAGTAATCGATAGTAATGGAAGTTCGGTAAATCGTTAACAGATTTACCGAACTTCCATTACTATCGATTACTATAGTGTACTATATCGATTAAGTGGAACGGCTCATCAGAAACTTGTTCACGTTGGACTTGAAGACAACTGCTGGAAAGCAGGAAAACGGAAGACAATTCAATAGGCGTGCAGTTCTAAGAAAGAAGATTTTATCATGGAAACTATGTTTAGGTTTAGGCACAGATAAAGAGTGGGGAGAATTATTGATAGTGTTTTCAGCTAGTCGAGTACTTCTTGTGAAAGTTTGGCAAGGGGGGACCATAAATTGAAGCTCAGTCGAACACTTTCCATGAAAATAACGATAAAGCAGAGACAAACTCGCAACATCTCTTCTGTGAGATAGAGGTTGTAGCGAAGAGAAAAGGACATCTCCCACCAGGCCACGAAGTCTATTTTGAACCCTATTGAGGCAGGACAAGTCTTTTCTAGCAGCGCCTGCCCATATGTGGCAACAGTATTTCATCCTTGGACGTATCTGGCTCTTATATAGATAGAGAATTGCATCAGCAGTGAGATATCTACTGGATCGATAGAAGGATCCGACCATTTTTCCAGCGTTCTTGATTAATAAAGGTCGCAAAGATTTTAGTTAAGATGGGGGGGGGATTATTAATTATTTATATGTCAATGTCTTTTTTTTACTTTCTTTTACTTCCTCTTTTTTATGTTCTATTTTCTCTTCTATCACTGTATTTCTTTCTCTTCTCCTTTTCTATTTATACTCTTACTATTTCCTTAAACTTTTTTTTTTTGCTTTCTTTTTCGATTTAATGTATTTTCCCTTGTTATGTATGCCCTATTTTTCACTTATCCATTTTGAAATGGAAAAGTCAATTTTTAACTTTTTCGATGTTTTTATCTTATGTATTTCTATATTTTGTCTTTTCTGTCTTCATCTTTTCCCATCTCTGTCTTTGTTTTTCTTGTTTAACCCGACCCTCTTTTCTGCCATATGCGTTAAAATGTCGCCCACTTTGTATCTCTCTTCTCTACATCGTTCCTTCTAATTTCCCACGTTGTTAATGGGGGTTGTTTTCCAAACTAAAGCTAATATGCACATATGCACTCGTCTTTTGCCTCATTTGAATCATACACTCGACTGACGTGTATTTATTATGTTTTTCTTATTCGAGAAATTTCGTGTCACACGGAATTCTCGTCTGTTTAAATATAACTTTTTAGAAAGAAGTTAGGATTAATCTCGGGTTTTATATACCACTTGATGGAAGCTATTGTACCGTGTTGGAAAAGAAAAGACCGTTTGATGGCACCGGCCTGTGACCAGATTCGAGAAGACACGTGGAGGACGTGACTTTAAAAAGATGAGGCTGGCTATTAAGAGGGATGAAGTTCACTGAGTGTAAGACACAACCACGGAAAAGGTTAAAGGAATGCACGTGGGGACACGAGAGAGGGGAATAGAAATGAGTAATCAAAGCGCCATATTTCTTATTCAAACGCTCTAACATAAAGACACACAAACTAATTGATTTCCAACAGATATGAAAAATAACTAAGTTTTAAATGAAAACATAAAATTGCTTACATATCTTTAAAACGCTACGTCCCAGTGGACTACAAGATCATTGTGTTAATGACAAATGTAATGCCTCCTATTTTTTCGCCTGAATGAATCAGAAGGATTGCATAATTATGATAACTGAACATATGCATTCATGATCAGAAAATTTCATCTCTCTATTACAAATAATGACAATGTGAGACTGTAAGAAAGCAATTCCTGTCAAGGACGTACGTCAGAATCAGAGAGACGTCACTGAATTTCTAGAAAAAGTTCATTGATTGCTGATTACGTATATTAATAAATTCTGAAGCATACAATGTCTCTCGTTGTAATAGTATGAAAAGTGGACTTTTGTATTGTGTTTTTCGATTTAATGTATTTTCCCTTGTTATGTGCGCCCTGTTTTTTACTTAGCCATTTTGAAATGGTAAAGTCAATTTGAAATTTTTTTCGAAGTTTTTATCTTCTTTATATAAATAAATACATTTAAACCGAACGCACGCACATAAGAACCGTTAGCGAAAGGAAATACGCGCAGTGAGAGGGGTGAGAGAGAAATAGAGATCAGGGGTGAAGAGTAACCCCTGTATACACAGAATAATAGAGAACAGCATGCAAATAGCTACAAAGCAAGAAATAGAGTAATTTGTATCGTACGCAAGCACACACACATACAACTATAATGACCTAAGCATCAAGTGAACCTGACGCCGTGAGAAATAATGTCTCTTCATATTCCATCATTTAATTTAAGTAACCGTTCGCTTGTAAAGAGAAGTATTAGATTTCGCAATATGAGAATTTTTGGAGCTCAGCCAATTAGAATGGATGGACTTTGATGGGAGCCTTTATTATTTGTGATCGGAAATTAGAAATATTATGTTAGGTCCATGAATTTATTAGCCAGTTGCGGTTGGTGAAATCGTAGGATCTGTGAAAAATGTAGAATTTGGCCCGGTGACAACTGATAGCAGTGGTAGTACTAAATATTTATAGAGAAAAATAAGGAATCCTTTCTCTATAGATGCTGCGATTGTAATGGTGTTTCTCGTAGAATGCTATGTAGTATTATAATATCACGATTAAATGTGTCCAAAATAGCGTTCGAAAGCTTCATAAGATAGTGGCTATTGGCCTAGACGTATTGAATTTGTATGTGACATCTGTTGTTGCAAACCTACGATACTTTCTGCAATCAAATATTATATATGGAAATTAAGATATAATATTAATACGTGAAACTTTATTATCAATTAAGATTTGCTATTGATACTTGTAACTTTATTATTAATTAACATCTTTGCTACGTCTATATTGCTACGTGTATATTATATTAATTAACATCTTTACTACGTGTATATTCATTAATGTATGATCAGCTATACATATCTACATATCTTACATCAAATCATTTCTTTCCAATATTTTTATGACAAGACGATGCAGGTAATGACAAAAGTGCGGAGAAGTGAGCACATGAGACCACTAGATGGTTTAAACCGGCAATTAAAGCACATGTTTCCACACGTAAGTTTTATAGAAACCCCCACTCTCTCAAATAGTTTACTTTTGCTTGCGTATCTGCCATTGCTCAAAGGCAGTATGGACACCGCATATTTATCCGACATAAATCCAGTACAAATAGACAAAAGTTTATAGAAGCTGGAAGTAATTGTAAGAAAAAATAGCCACAGCTAAGAGAGAATATATCGAAACCACCAACAGCGCATGAAAACACAGAAATTAAGAACTCGTAATTTCTGGAAAATTTATAGCAATAATGGGCAATCAACATTTATTTCACTATCCAACAATCTTGAAGCACGACAACCGAGAATAGCTAATATGCTTGCGTGTCGGTTTGCCTCTAACTCTATTTTGGATCTAGCAAACCACTCACTCCCAGATTTCCCTTTTCAGACAATAACCATACTAGATGATCTGAAAATCACCCATGATATCATAAAGCCTAGACACCTCAATCCCGACTGTATTATTCAAAATTATTCCGCTGAAATTGCTGGAGTTCTCTCCAAACTGTTCAATAATGCTTTGAGGAATCCTGCTTTTCTGACTGCTGGAAATACTGTTTCTGTGGTACCAGTTCACAAGAATTCTTGCGAAACAACTGACCATCAAATTATTAGCCCATTAGCCTCCTCCCTCTGTTATATAATGGGTACAAAATCATCGTAAAGACATATTTTTGTGACGGAGGGTTCATCTAAATGTGTCATGTAATTGTCTGTGACATGTCTAATGTCTATACAGTGGCTTCTTCGTAATTTGAACCCTAAGTAATCATGTTGCAATTTATTTACGTTCCGTGATCGTCTAAGTTTGTTGTGTACGTATATGTCAGACATAACATAAACACTTACGTGTATTTCAACATACCTTATCAACTTTCAACTGCGTCGTTGGTCTTTTGGTCCACCTGGAAATTTCATCTGTTCTTGGATGGAAGCTGGAACCTGTGAACGAATGCGTACGATGGTTGGTTTTATGTAGTTTTTTATTACTTCCCACAGGTCGATCACAGAAGAATGGGAAGTGAATACCTTTGCGTGGTTAATTCTAATCTCCATTTTTTTACATGGAGTTCACCACTTATCAAGGCCCAATGGCCACTCAGGGATAAGGGTTATTGTGTGTACAGTAATCAAAGGGATAGTGTAGCAATAGTATTGGAGAATTTGTAAGGTGTCATTACTTAGGGGGCAGTTCATTAGGAATTTGTTTGTTTTGGACTTGAAGACATCCAGGCTGAAATCGGGAGGGAAACAGGCAAGCGTAACAGAGTTCCACAGGCGTGAAGTTCTGAGAAAGAAGCTTTGTTCATGGTATATACGTTTTGATTTAGGCACAGATAGGGAGTGGGGAAAATTAGTGACGGTGGTTTGAGCTAGTCGGGTGTTTTTTGAAAAAGATTGGCGAGGGGGGATCAGAGAATGGAGTTCAGACGAGCATCTTCCATGGAAATAAGGATAGAACAATTACAGGCTCGCTACGTCTCTTCTGTGGGAAAGAAGTTGCAGGGTAGAGAAAAGGGCATCCCACACCAAGCCACGGAGTCTATTTTGTACTCTGTCAAGGCAGGATAGGCTGTTTTTAGCAGCCCCCGCCCAGACGTGGCAGCAGTACTCCATCTTTGGACGTACTTGGCTCTTATATAGATAGAGAATTGCATCATTAGTGAGATATCTTCTGGAGCGGTAGAAGGATCCCACCATTTTCCCAGCGACCTGTTAAACTGTAAGCTGTTTGACATCCTCTTTCCAACTCATCTATTTTCTCAGCTCAACAGACACGTACTTCCGATCTGGTCAACTCTCTTCCGTTGCAACTTGTCCAGTTTACATCTCAACATGTTTTGACAACTTTTATCAAAACATAACTTCACATCTCATCTCTTGTTTACTTCCAATTAGATAGACAGATAGATCGATATATAGATAGATCGATAGCTAGATAAAAAGATACAAAGATAGACAGATATATTGGGAACCTGATACAAAGATAGATAAATAGATAGATCGATAGATAGATAGATAAATAACAGCTTATTTCTCTTCTGTTCCGCAACTATATAAAACGATTTTCGCCAAAATATTTGAGTCCATAATTAATGAAGCTCTAGTCCAGCACTTAACAGCTGCTAACCTTCTGTTCGACCAACATTATGGATTTAGGCATGCCTTTTCTAATGCAGATATCCTAACTGTAATCTCTGAACGTATATACCATGCACTGGATAAGGCAGGAGAGACTAGGGTAGTAGTCCTATATATAATATATATATATATAGTAATTTATAAAATATATATGGCGATTAAGCTACACTGAATATTCGGCGTTTCATCCACTATAGGATTCGTGAGGCTTATGCGCGAATTCTGTGGTTGTTTCTCGTTTTTATATATGTTGAGGATTTTAGTTAGCCAATCAGCTTTCTAGTATCCACCGCGCCCCTTCCTATCAGCCAATGGGCATGCATTTTATCGAACAAAGGATCTGTTTTAGAACTAGGTTAGTGGTTTAAGGCAGACGATTTTCCTCCTTTCTTTCTTTTTTTTATATATATAAATATGCATATGTGTACACAGAATTCGCGCATAAGCCTGACGAATGCTATAGTGGATGAAACGCCGAATATTCAGTGTAGCTTAATCGCCATATATATTTTATAAATTACTAACTAGCTCTACCTACGTATTGAGCACTTTTGAAGTAAATACTTAAAGTTTACGCATAATCCATACTTTCGTATATTAATTTTATGTGAGTAAATGAAGTAGTTATATATATATATATATATATATATATATATATATATATATATATATATATATATATATATATATATAAGGCTTTTTATAACAGGATCAGCCCGTATGATATAATGCCACATTTTGACAGGGTATAACACGAATGTCTTCTCATAAAAATCAGATGATATGGTATTACTGAACGAATACTTAACATAATTAATATCTTACGTAGGTTTTTACGTTCATTAACAGAACGCCATTGCGCATTTTAAGAAATGTTTCGATATAACACATGAAATTATTAGTTTCTTTAGAGGATATACTTTAACAAAATTTGCGTAAATACAAACATTTTTGATAATATAATTAGTTAAAATGCCAGATCGTCTTCAGGCCCTTTACATTGAACAAATGGATATTTATGCTGAAATAAAAACGTTATTTATTGATACAGTCTTTACATGGAAAGTAACTAACAATTCAAAAATATTTACCTACCGTATACGCTGATTTACTTGAACATAATTTGTAAAATATAGCACCATCAATATTACACATGCGTACAAAACACATGTCGCTATATAACATCTGCACGTAGCGAACACTACATTCGCTAGTGCTGCCATTCTCCGACACTTAACGACAGTGACAAAGACTTTTAAGGCAGCCAATTCACACAGGAAACCGCCTCAGTTCATCAATAACTGCCAGTGTCCGCCAATATCATCAGGTGGCAGTAACCCCCCCCCAAAAAAAAACACTATCCGATAGTTACCACCGATAACAGTCAAAACCACAACTAGATTACAGTGCCCACCAATGGATCACAGTGCTCAACAATTGAAGACAGATGTTTTCATGGCATCCAGTGACAGACAATTTCATTTGGAAGCAGTCAAATTTAGGCCGAGTGTGGTCATGGCAATAAACGAGTGTTTACTTTTTAAGAAATATATTTTGGAGTAAGACTCCTTTGTCAAATTTTTTTTCTTCGACGTGATGTAGAGTGGAAGATAGTTCGATGAAGAGTCCACGTGATGTTGTTAAAAAAAAGATTGACAAGGAGTCTTACTCCGAAATATATTTCTTAAAAGAATAAACATTAGTTTATTTTATAAAAAATTTCGCATTGCCGTTTTTGGCTTCAAACATATTTATACGTATTTTATTCTTTAAATTTCACTCAGCGCTTCTAACGGATATAAAAAAAAAAACACCCAGATTTTCAAAATGCGCAACCACGCGTCACCTATCCGGCTTCAGAAAAACCCCGCAGTTAACAACATCACGTGGACTTTTCATCGAACTATCTTCCACTCTACGTCATATCGAAGAAAAAGAGCAACAAAAAAAAGATTGACAAAGGAGTCTTACTCCGAAATATATTTCTTAAAAAATAAACACTCGTTAATTCTTTATATATATATATATATATATATATATATATGGTGTCCGTAAAGTTACTATACAGTCTTACAAGTTACTATACAGACACCCTGTAATATATTAACAGTACAGTAAAATATTGTATTAAAATATTTATTTGTAACAAAAGAAATAACACCTTTATGTTTATAAAAATCTCAGAAAATACACGTGTTACATCCGAAAAGACTGTAAGAATCAAGGCAAACAATTTCTATGACAAATATTCCTGTGCGTTTTCTGTTTTCCAATATCGCTTAAAAATAAATTTGCGCTCTTCCAAAGTTAGCTTGCGTGGCATGCTTGATTAAATAAACCTGTAAAAAAATAAATATTAACTATTAATACAAATATAATACAATAAAACAATAAGACTGTATAGTAACTTTACGGACACCCTGTATATATATATATATATATATATATATATATATATATATATATATATATATATATATATATATATATACAGGTAAGTATACTTTGGGTGTATAGTAACTTTACGGACACCCTGTATATATATATATATATATATATATATATATATATATATATATATATATATATGTATATATATGATGAAAATAATGGAAATAGTATTCCGACAAAATAGAGAAAATAAAAAGGAACACACCGTATTATGTGTTCATTAACGTTTCGTCTTTATTTTAATATAAATATTAACAATTAATACAAATATAAATACAAATATAATACAATAAAACAATAAGACTGTATAGTAACTTTACGGACACCCTGTATATATATATATATATATATATATATATATATATATATATATATATATATATATATATACAGGGTGTCCGTAAAGTTACTATATATATAGTAACTTTACGGACACCCTGTATATATATATATATATATATATATATATATATATATATATATCTTTACGGACACCCTGTATATATATATATATATATATATATATATATATATATATATATATATATATATATATATATATACAGGGTGTCCGTAAAGTTACTATACAGTCTTATTGTTTTATTGTATTATATTTGTATTTATATTTGTATTAATTGTTAATATTTATATTAAAATAAAGACGAAACGTTAATGAACACATAATACGGTGTGTTCCTTTTTATTTTCTCTATTTTGTCGGAATACTATTTCCATTATTTTCATCATATATATACATATATATATATATATATATATATATATATATATATATGTATATACATATATATATATATATATATATATATATATATATATATATATATATATTTGTATCATTCAGTTACATAAAGTGCATTTAGCCTTGGGGTTTGAGTTTCTAATGTTTCTGTGTAACTGAAAGTATCAACGAGAGATCAAACTAATGTATAATGTAATATTTATATATATATATATATATATAAAGCTGAATGTGTGTGTATGTGTGTGTGTGTGTGTGTGTGTGTGTGTGTGTGTGTGTGTGTGTGTGGTCACGAATAGGCTCCTATATGGTTGACTATTTACGAAAACTGATTACATATAATGATAGAAGATGTATCGAGACACAGAATGGGTATGTTTGATCTGGCAGAACAGTGGTTCATTAAAATTGTGGGGTCTGCGTACGCGCCTGGTCCACAAAGTATGAAAATAAAAAATGTAAAAATGAAAAAAAAAACATTTACAAGTGTTTTTGATATAGATTTACATAAGAATACTTTGATAAGTATGTTCTAACTTAAATAGGGATGGTATAATAAAATTGTGTGTCTGCGTTCGCGCCTGGCCTCCATAGAATGGAAATAGGCACAAACTTTAATAAAGACTTTTCATATCTATCTGCGTAAGTATACTTTGATAATTATGTTTCAGTTTGAAGAAACATGGTATAATAAAATTATGGGGTGCTCGTTCGCACCTGGCCTCCATAGAATAGAAATGTGCCACAAAGTTTAACAAGGTTTTTTTAATATAGATCCACAGAATATTGTGATAAGTGTTTCAGTGTGAACAGGTATGGTATAATATATTATTGGGTTTATCTATTTTATTTTTACTTTCATCATATTTGGCTTTGGTTTTGATACCCCTAAATTCGAAGCTATCTCTTTACAACCCTTCCTTTTCCTTTCATAAATCAAAGTCCATTTTCTGTAGGCTGTTTTTTTTTAATCCAGTCAACGACCGGTACTTTTGCTAGTGTATATATATATATATATATATATATATATATATATATATATATATATATACATGTGTGTGTCTGTGTCTGTCTGTCTGTCTGTCTGTGTATGCAGTATATGTGCGTGTTTTTATGTTTTTTTAATTCATTGACAAAATTCTAAAGACAGCTGCTCGTATTCCTGAACTTTTATGGCAATAATCATTTTTTGTGAAAAAAGAAAAATGCCCTCAGCTGCTTTTGCCTAAAATTTCTTTTTTCTCTCTTCTCTCAACCGGCGAAATGTTCATTTTTTATTCTGTGTTCATTTCCATGTATTAATAATGAGCAACAGTTGAATGCGACGTAATAAATTCATACTTGTCCGTAATAAATGCAACGTCAGTCGTATGTTGCTTTGGATCGTTGTAATATTTACTTGGCCCCGGTGTTTTGTTTTATTTTGTTTTTTTGTTTTTTGTGTTTTTTATGTATCATTTTTTTCACAGTTTTTCAGTTTTTTTAATGAGTAAAAAACGAAACGAGTATACGTTTATCAAGTACGTACTTCGTTCTTTTTGACTCGAATGACAAAGATGATACACCCTTGTCGACTAATTAGGCGTCACATTTCTTTGATATAAATATAAATCATATATATATGTGTGTGTGTAGTTATTATTATATATATATATATATATATATATATATAGAGAGAGAGAGAGAGAGAGAGAGAGAGATGAGTAGTAAATGTGTATAATATATATATATATATGTATATAAATCTTTCTCTTCATATTTATATACATATATATAGAGAGCGTGATACAGAGATCAGAAGTATTCTGTATCATACGTGTGTGTGTGTGTGCGCGTGTGTGTGTGTGTACCAAAAGAGTATGAGTGTCATATTCATTTTGATAAGACTTAAGACTATTCATGTAAGTATACGGTCAGTTAGATTCGCTTAAATTATGTATAAGGATGAATAATGACACACGCTAGTTACTTATCAAGTTTATGATCAACATAATGTAAGGTTTGTTTTTATATATGTTATAGCGACAGTGATTGAATGTTTCATCTGATCGCAGAAAGCGTTATGGCGAGGATGATTTCATTTTTAATAATTATCCATAACATACGAAGGGCAAAAGGTACTCAAGAATTACGATAATTGAAATGGATTCATTGATAGTTGAGGGATAAAATATATTATGAGCCGATGAAAAGTAAGAATGGATTTAATAAACAATATTTGGGGGTCTTTTTGACGTCATGCGATTTAGAGCTTTTTCGTCTTAATCATCAATGTCGTGACAACGGAAAAAGTTTGAAGAGTAGTATAGAATCTGATGGGTATTTAGTTCCTCTCTAGGTTGAGTGTGTAAAACTAATCGCAGGATATATATATATATATATATATATATATATATATATATATATATAAGGTACTGTTTCATTGTATTACAACTCATCGGTGCGGCTAGACTAGCACCTTTCCCCAGCTGTGGATCGAACCATCAACCATCAAGTTGACACTCAGCAGCTCTACCCACAGGACTACGAATTGTTACCGCAAATGTCTCTCTTCAGGTGCGTATTAAATAAGCACTTGCTCATCACTTAACAGTGCTCGAACTGCTAGTTTATTTACAAACAAACGGACAGTGAACTTCGCCTATATATATATATATATATATATATATATATATATATATATATATATATATATATCGATAGCTATGTAAACTCCCTGCTAGGCAACTTCATTTTAGGTGGCTTCAGAGATAAGACATCACAGATATTGACTGCTGTCATCATAGTCTTTACTAATTATATATGTACCGTTTAAAGCTTTTTTTACAAATGTGCTCAAACTCTCTATTAGCAAAGTGTAATATCTGTTCTAAAAGCAGAAATTCGACTATAGTGAATCATTTTCCAAAATTATTTTTCACAAACACGGAATATCCCTGTTTTTGAAGCTATATTTTCTCTACTAACTCTTTTATTATATGCATAATTGTGGAGGCAAGGCGGTAGAAGTAATTTAATTATGATGATTGGGTTAATTTATTTATATCACAACAAATACACCATTTTATTCCAATGGTCTTTTCTATAAAATAACTTTTCTCAGTCATTAATATTGCTGTTCGTGTTCGCGCTTAATAGTCTAAATCTGTTAAACATAATAACGTGTTAGGAAAGAGAAGTCTATTTACTTCCTCCCTACATGTGTGGAATTACACAATACATCGGTTGTAATGTGTGGAAAATATACCCTCATCAATCTATGGTAGTTTGAAACAATTCACTGCTATGTTAAGACACTTCATTCGAGTCAGTTTAAGCAGCGGCGAATAGAGAGTGTAAAATCTTATAAAAGTGTAACACATTAAACCTTAACGTCAATGATCGTTAATAGGATTGATGAATTCATGCCATGTTGATTGTGGACATCAATTGATGAAATAGTGTCAGTTAATCAATATGAAAATATCAACATGACGACCATTGAGAGTCCAAATACTATGTGAAACTATTGAGACCAGGACGATGAATAAATTGCAAATAACTGCATGGGAATCATTCGACAACGTAAACTACTTGGCGTCATTAAATGATGGCTTGTTTGTGAGTAGTCAGTCTTACCTTAGGATGTTTATGGAGGAGTAACCGCTTGTTTTGATAATCCAACTGGTTTGCGAAATCCAAGATCAAACTGACTGAGATTTGTGCGATGGGTGCAACCAACGATATGCCGTTGAATATGGAATCGTCTGCATATTATCGTTCAAATCGCGAATCTACTCGTGGATATTGCGCTCAAATACTTGTGGTACATCACCATTAGATACGGATGGAAATAACTTTTGTTCAATTTACAGTACACAATGAATCGTTTACAATAAGCGTTTTATTTTGGACTAGTATTATCTAAAAGGAGGTTGATATGCCATAAAACAGAGTAATTAAACTACGTAGCATTTCTGTTGCTTCGTACATCAACAGTTAATAGAATGAATGCGCTCAAACAGAATTATGTCTTTTTATCTTCACCCTCGCATTATATTACAAACAACGAATATAAATACAGTATATTTTTATTATTTTCGGATTAAGTCTATTATATCACTCGACAACACTCATTTATCTCTTATATATATATATATATATATATATATATATATATATATATATATATATATATATATATATATATATAAAATACTGGCATTTCAGCTCGGCGTTGGTCGGGTGTTTGGAGGTGTATGCTGAGCAACAAAAAAAACAGGTCAATTTTTTTTAACTTTGACCCCTATTATGACCCCTTAAAATTTATTGTTTTGGGCTCAAATAGAATAATTAAGTTAGATCCATGTCCAAGATACCTCTATCTGAAATTTCAATTGTTTAGACCCAAAATTGTCGGAGGAGTTTGGTAGAGTTCTCAAAAGTCAAATCGTTGAATTTGACCCCTTAACAGCCAAATTTTTGGCCGAAAACCGATCATATAGATTTTTTCCAAATCTCAGTACCCTGTATATCAAATTTCGAGTCTGTAGTTATTGCGAAGGGAAACGCACACAGACACACATACAGACAGACACGTTCACTTTTATAGATATATAGATTTGGTCGCCGCCATCGCGACTATTAATTTTGAAAGAAAACCTTATTGCTTCTTTCCAGAAAGCTATTTGTGAATAGCAAAATGGTCAAGTTCGTCGATTACATGAACCAAAACGTTGTGAAAATAACAGTAAAGAAAGGAACAGTAGTTGGAAGAATCCAAAAACACGAATAATATAGCATCATCTAAAACACTCAGAAGAATTTACTCATTAACATTTTTCCCTGAAATCCTTTGAATGCTGAAACTATTTCTTCGCAATATTACTATGAAGACAACCGAGATACAATAGTATTGTAGTTTTATTTTCTGATATTCATTCATACAAATTAGGTCTTTTTGCTTTTCTAACTTTGATTACACTACTTGTACCCGCCTTTGAATTTCATTAAAGCCACTGATGCCATTATTACTGTCTTTCGATTTAAGCCTTAATGCTCTACTGCATCTATATTTCAGCTGTTTTTATATTTACGTGGATCTATTGGTTTGCCACGTCTTACACAAATCAGTCGAGAGGGCTGCAGTCAAGTGATCTTGGGGGCCAGCTGTCAGGTAAAGTCATCATCATTGCCGACAGCAGCATTCTGATCGCCGTTTGTGCATTTCTCTCTTTGATGTCTCCTTATATTATGATATATTAGGGACATTCCGTTGGTGCTCCTTAAGTTAGCTAGTGGAAATTTTGACAAAGGTCACACTGAGTGCATGACAACCGATACCTGTGAAACAGAATTTTACTAAAGTTGAATGAAATGCAGGTGATGTAAAGTTGAGTAAGGGAGGAGCAGAGGGCAAACGCCGTAAACAGAAACGAGTTGAAAGAAGACAAATTGCGCCACGTTTTCGGGGAGAGAAAACAAAGGTTTTCAAATCAGTCTCTCGTTGGAAGTCATGAGAACGAGTCATCGCTAATAATGTTGAAATAATCTATTTGGAAAATTGCCTCGAGTCTGTCCGTCCTTTTCACTCATTTTGTTAAGTTGGAATGTGACGATTAAAAGTATAAAAGTAGCTAAGTAAACATCAGGAACTCTCTCAAAAATCCACTCTCTCCAAATAAAGCTTTGCGGAAAACTCAGCGAACGTCTTCGTGTACTATTCCTTTATCGAAGGGATTTTATTTGGCTTAGATAAACAGACGAGGTGACTGATTGATATTCATGAAAACAAACGGAAAGCACATAAAAGACCAGCGCATATATACACAGGCACGTATAAAGACTTATTTTATTTTGTTGTTTCTATACTTAAATTCCGAATCTTCTATTTCCTTTCCTGCCTATTCTGCCATCCTCGTATTGCCGTTGAGGATATGAAATTTCCTCATTCGTCTCCGTGGTTCGAATATTCGTGTTTCCTCCATAAATATGGATGTCCAAATTTGTGAATAACCAATTATCATTGTGTAATCACTATTTTCATCGAGACGATAGTGACAATAAAAACAATAAATATATGCATACAACTAGCAGTTGAAAATAGTAAACAAATGTCGTCGGTACCCTGTATACTTCATTACAAATTTGCACTTATGCTATGATTTAATCCACGATAGTCTGAAAGAAAACGAAAAATGGCATTTAGCGCGTTTTGTTCGCTCGGGGGCAGAACTGCAACGAGTGTAATTTGCATTTTCACATTTGTTTCATTTTTATTCTTCCTATTTTCGTCGTTTTTTTCTCGTTATCTCTTTCGTCCATTGCTCTTAAGCACAGTCTCCTCCTTCTCTCTGTCTCTCTCTCTCTCTCTATTTCTCTCTGTCTCTAATATATATATATATATATATATATATATATATATATATATATACTAACAGTTCAGCTCAGCTTTGCTTGGGCCCTATGTACTATTCATAACTTTCTGTGAATATATATATATATATATATATATATATATATATATATATATAATAAACATTTGGGCGCACGTCCAGGTAACCTATATCTAAAATTTCAAGTGTTTATACCGAAAATTGACGGAGGAGTTTGGCGAGGTATGCTCTTTCAACTTTGACCTCTTGGCAACCACATTTTTGTCCAAAAACTGATTAAAAAGCTTGCTGCGTGTCTGAATACCCTTTATGTAAAATTTCAAATGTTTAGATTCAAAATTGGCTGAATAGTTTGCTAGAGATTGCAACGGTCAAATCTTTTTAACTTTGACCCCTTGATAGCCAAATTTTCGGCAAAACACCAATTAAAAAGCTTGCCTAATGTCTGAATACACTTTATGTAAAATTTCAAATGTTTAGGCCAAAAATTGTATCATGGGTAATTTTTTTTAAACTTTGGTCCCATTTTTGACCACTTAATATTTATTGTTTTGGGCTCAAATCAAGTAAAAAGTTTGATCCATGTCCACATAACCTACATCTAAAATTTAAAGTCTTTAAACCCAAAATAGGAGTTTGGTATAGTTTTAGAAAGATCAAATCGTTGAACTTTGACCCATTAACAACCAAATTTCTGACCGAAAAGCGATTAAAAAGATTTTTTCAAATCTCAATACACCTTATGCTAAATCTCGAGTCTAAAGACTGAAAATTGACAGAGTAATTAGATAGGGAAATGTACACTCACATAAAGACACGCACAGAGACAATTTCACATTTATAGATATATAGATATACTAGCGGGGTGGGGTAGCGTCCAGCTTTGTCCGGTCGTACAAAAACTGGATAGAAACGAATACGACTACATAAATATAATAAATACTGAAAGTAAACAAATCACTGATAAATTAAAAATTAGCAATAAAGTTGGTAAATTGAAACCTAGAGAAACATGCAGTTTGCTCAAAGGCCACAAATCTGACTTAAATAATAACTCCAGCACTCGCTTGATAAACCCAACTAAACCAGAAACATATAGAATTAGCAAAGCAATAGTTTCTAGAGTAACCACATAAAACAAGACCTAGAATTAAACCAGTGAGCAAATACTGCCGAAGCAATCACTTGTTTTCAAAATATAGTAAACAAAAATAAAAGTACGTTTATACAGTTCGACATCATAGACTCCTATCCCTCGATATCCGAAGAACTTTTCAACATTGCTCTGGAACTTGCCGAGGTACACACACAGAGACACACAAACACACACAGAGACACACACACACACACACATATATATATACATATATATATATATATATATATATATATATATATATATATATATATATATATATGGGTATATATATAGCTGAACGTCTGTGTGTGTGTGTGTGTTTGTGTCTGGTCATGAATAGGCTCCTATATGGTTTACTATTTTAAAAAACTGATTACATATAACGATAGAAGATGTATCGAGTATCAGGAACGGGTATGTTAATCTGGCAGAACGGTAGTTCATAAAAATTGTGGGGTCTGCGTTCGCGCCTGGCCCCCAACCTATGGAAATAAAAATGAAAAAAAAACATTTACAAAGGTTTTTGATATAGATGTACATAAGAATACTTTGATAAATATGTTTCAACTTAAATAGGGATGGTATAATAAAATTGTGGGGTCTGCGTTCGCGCCTGTACTCCATGGAAATATGGCACAAACTTTAACAAAGACTTTTCATATCTATTTGCGTAAGTATACTTTGATAATTATGTTTCTGTTTGAAGAAATATAGTATGATAAAATTATGGGATGTTCGTTCGCGCCTGACCTCCATAGAATAGAAATATGTCACAAAGTTTAACAAGGTTTTTTAAAAGGGGCGAGGGTCCACAATAACACATTAACTTTAATCTTAATTCACGTTGACTTTTATTTATTTTTTTTGAGTTGAATCATATTATGTCGAATAAATTCACCTCATAATTCCACGTCCTTATTAAAGGGAAAGCCAAAAAAAAAGTCGGAACTTTAGACAATTCTCGACACAAATTTTGCATTACTCTGTTTTTTTTTTCTTCTCCACTTGCACGTGGCACTCTTTCGAAAATAGATAAATAGATAAATAATAAAAAATTAAAACGTTACTTGTTAATCGTGTCAAAAGAAGGAAAAAATCCTGCTCACGTGATTACGTGTCTTTTTAAAAACATTTATATAACCTTTTTATTTTATTTACATATTTGTTTAAGCTTTTTTTGTCAGTGTACTAGAAGGAATTCAGTTGATTACAACCCTTTCTGCGTGTTCTTTACATTACAATAGTACAATCCTGAATCCGACGGGGCAATACTACACCGTTCAATACTGTAAAACTAAAACGAAGCTGTTCCGCTTGAAAAGGGCGCCATTTTCTCCTTATTAATATTTATATCGATTCTTTGCTTTAAAAAACTAAAGTAATTACGTTTTTACTTTTTTAATATCCCATTTTGCTGTTTTAGATTATTTTATTAGTAAGAAAACCTTCATTATTTTTCAAAACTGTTTTTGTTTCTTTGTTTTTCGATATTTCGTCGATATTATTTAGTAAGAGTGCTTAGAAGAAAAGCCAACAAACGACTACCCGAAAAAATAAATATACAAGAAATAAATATTACCATAGTCAATAAAAGTTTAGTTCATGTTTTTTTTGTTTTGAAATAGTTTTTAATGCTCTTTACTTGGAATAATTTCAGCGAACCAAAATTAAAACGAAATTTAAGGCGATAACTACTTAAATGAATTTTTATATAAACTACACATGCCATAATCGAATATTCTTCAAGCACAAAATAACGGAAAACATTAAAATATGTTTATAAATATTCCTTACGTTGACGGAACTCTCTTAAATTGTTAACACAGAATGCTCAGGTGCCCCTCCTTCAAATTGAAAACGGGGCCGTCTATTTCAAAGTCGCTGCCATTTTGATTTTTTAAACTGGTTTGTGAATTAAAAAAATGTTTGTTTACAAACTACTTAAAAATCCAAACCAATGAACTTTTCTACCATAAAAGTAATTTTTATTTACTATGGTAACATTTATTTCTTGTATATTTATATTATTATATATATATAGCATTTGCTCTTTGTAAGGAAAAATCATTTTATTGATCACTCTTTGCTACGAATGGAAACAAAGTTGATATAAAATATATATTTTCGCGAAAATTATCTTTACTTTCATCATATTTTGCTAAGGGTAAAATTTTTGAGTATCAAAACCTATCTCTTTACAAACCCCTCCTTTTCATAACCTATCATACTTTCATCAATCACAGTCCATTTTCTGTAGGCTGTTTTTGAACCCAGTCAACGACGGGTACTTCTGCTAGTATATATATATATAGTAAATAACTGACAAAAGACTATATTCCAAAGTTCATGATGTTGACCATCTTATAATTTATTCTTTTATTTCAGTTGACATAACTGAATTAAAGGAATAAATAATATGTTCAACATCATGAACTTTGGAATATAGTCTTTTGTCATTTATTCACTATATTGCTCTGTAATTACAAGGAGCTTCTTTAATAAGCATTGGTATATATTATGAGGAAATAAAATATATTTCCACATAAATATATATATATTAAAGTTTTAAAAGGGATAAGTGGAGTCATTATTAGAATTTTGAGGAAGATCGATGGGGAGAAACAAAATAAGTAAACACGAAAAATAGTCGAAAGACTATTCGACTAAAATAAAAATAAAACAAAAAGAACCTCTAGGTACCTTTCGTCCGACACTTGTCAAGGGATTACGTCGGCAGCGATTAGAATAAAACAATTTACACATAATTGGAAATGGAGGCGAAGGGAGGGGTGAAACAAAAAAAAATAAAACTACACGGAGTGAATTAAATGAATGAATAACTCGTGATATATCGTCCATATTTCAGAACCTAGGAGGAAATAAAAAAAACTTTCCTGCAAATTAGTACAGAAACAAGAAATAATAACGCAATGTAAGGATTTTTTTCTTTTTTCTTAGTAAATCAGAGCATTTCAAACAGGCCTGATTTATGCGACACCTCCTTTTGCCTACAGAGAAATCGTTTGCGCATTAGTATTGTTACGGCCTCCAAAATATTGAAATGCTCTTTGGAACGGGGCTTGTGTACAATGCGAAAACAGCCACCCGAATGCGTTTCACCACATGCTTTATTGTCATACAAGTGTGTACCAATTGATGACTACTGAATAGATGAGTGCCCGGATGTGCTTCATAAATGCCCATATGTGTTCTGTGAACGCCCGGATGTGTTCAACAGTATATTTATTCTAGACCTCTGGGACTTTCGAAAACACGCAGGGATATGCTGTGCCAATCTGACGCCCAGACGTTGAAACGTACGAACCACATAGTCAGCATCACACTGACATTTAAATTGATATACTACTAAATTTTTTTGTAGTGTGGGAAGTGTATCTTTCTTAAAAGTTGGGAAGGCAGTTTTAGTACCGAACACCACACGAGGCTGCACCGCATAGAAACAGTGAGATACAACCGAAGTAATTTTATCGACAAACCCTTTACTGATAGAACCGATATAAGGGAGTTTCAGATGAACTGGACACTTAGCAGGGCCAAGTCTTTGTATTAGATTTAGCAAGATCTTGGCGAATATGCTTAGAGATTATACTCTCAGGGAAACCATTTTTTGGACGTCGAACAAACGAAAGGTTTTTTTTTTCTTATTTTAGTCGAATAGTCTTTTGACTATTTTTCGTGTTTACTCATTTTTTTCTCCCCCCTCGCATCGATCTTCCTCAAAATTCTAATAATGACTCCACTTAGCTTTTTTTAAAACTTTAATAAAATTTTGTACCACTAAAACCCTGACGAAGTAGTGCGCAGGTTGAATATGTTGAGCTGACTTCCAAGATGGATACTGCTAGCTGATCATCCACGAGGGGTCCTGTAGTCAGTCTAATGGCGGACAAGGCACGTCAAACGTAGACCTTAATTTCGTCTTGACAGACATTCAATTGTAGAACAAGCGTGAAGATATAAATTCGCCCTACTTAAGGGCATTGGTAATTGCAATGACAATGTTCCGCTCCACATTTGGGCATTAAAACGTCTCGAAGCAACAAAGTATTTTCGCTGCCTCAGCTCGAGTGAGAAATCCAGTCCGTCCAACTCGGCATCTTCTCGGATTCTAATATGAGAAGGGAATTTGGAGCCGAGAACATTCTTGACAGTTAGTTATAACATGCACTTTGATTGGTTAAAATAATTCTGTAGGCGGGGAAACTGTCCAATCAAAAGCTTGCTTATTTTTGCAGAATTTCTTACAATATATATACACATTTACATACACAAAAGTCTATAAATTGTACACGGGCATTAAAGTCCTCAAAAGAATAAAATAAATAGAATTATATTAACAAGGGATGACAAAATGCAGGCATTTTCAAACATAGGGAAACAAAGTTATCAATCACTTCGATAAGTGAATCTGAAGACAACAACAGTGTTCCTAAAAAGACAATAAGGAAATTTATACATATGTATATATGCTTATGAAATTTAATATCCCCAGTTTTATCGTTTATTCCCCATAATCGTGGATCAACGTAGAGAAATTTGAACTCAGGACCCAAAACTTTTAGCGTAAGGCTCTACAACTACAACGGGCTAGTGCTTGAATATACCGCATTTTTCTAGATGTCATATATTTTTGTCTGTGATATCTTTTGACTTAATTCAATTATTTATACGAAAGAACATTTTTACTTTAATTTAGTTGGGAATAATTTGTACTTCATTAATTCCATGCTACCAGATATATACAGACATATTTTTTTTTTGAATTGTCAACCGTCAAGTGTGTCGTCGTTTATAATTCTGTAGCATTGATGAATCAAGAGAGATTCAAATCCAAGACTATTGAATACATATATATATATATATATATATATAATATTTTTAATGAATATTATTAACTTCCATACCTACAGAGGACCTTCGTGTTTCATGCGGATGCAATCATTGGTAGGAGTGCTCGATAATTACTGTTGGTCAGGAGATTCGAACCTAGTCATGAAACCACTCTTAACTTTTTATACTTTTCTCAAGACCACCAGTAATTAACATATAAATAGAACGGAATTAAGTACATATGAATACTATGTCGGCGAGGTACCACAGTCAGACAGCTTATTCAGCTACATGTAGTCGAAATGATATGTTTTTCCGAAGGCAATGAAAAAAAAACGAGTTTGTCGGTTGTATGAACTATGTCAGTTATTCAAAATGTTTTTCTATGTTTTAATTATCAACATCTGATGAGTAAGTTCATAAAAATGCAACAAAGACATACTTATGCCGAGGTTTTAGTCGCGTAATGGTTACCTTTCGAAAAGCAATACAAAGCAAGCAAGAAAGCTTGATATTTGGAAATTCGAGAACTATTATACTGTATTATATCTATATATCTATAAAAGTGAAAATATATGTCTGTCTGTCTGTCTGTCTGTCTGTCTGTCTGTCTGTCAGTATCTCTCTCTGTACACTTCCCTATCAAATATATCTGTCCATTGTCGGTCTACATTGAAATTTGGGGAAAAAGTTTTAATCGAGTTTCGGTTAGAAATTTGGCTGTTAAGGGGTTGAAGTTCAACGATTTGACCTTTGAGAACTCAACCAACCTCCTCCGCCAATTTTGGGTATAAACATTTTAAATATTATATATTTAGGTTACTTGGACATGGATCTAACTTTATAATTTGCTTTGAGCCCAAAACAATAAATGTTCCGAGGTCATAATTGGGGTCAAATTTTTACAAAATGACCTCTGCGGTCTCTACCAAATTACTCAGCCAATTTTTTATTTAAACATTTGACATTTAACATAAAGTGGATTCATACATAGGGCAAGCTTTTTAATCGTTTTCTTTTGTTTTTTTTCTGAAAATTTGGCTTCCAAGGAGTCAAAATCCAAAAGATTTTACCTTTGCGGTCGTTATCAAACTATTAAGCTAATATTGGATAAAAAAAATTTGAAATTTTACATAAAGAGTATTCAGACATGCAGCAGAATTTTTTATCAGGTTTTGGGCGAAAATTTTGCTGGCAAGAGGTCAAAGTTTACAGAGTTGACCTTTTCAGGCTCTACCAAACTCCTCCGTCAATTTGAAGTTTTAGATGTAAGTTATTTGGACATGGGTCAAACATTTTGATTTAAATTGAGCAAAAAACAATAAATGTTAAGTGGTCAAAGTTGGGATCAAATTTTTAAAAAAAATTGAGTCTGCGGTTTCTACCAACTTTTCTCTATGGTAGTTAGGGAAGCCTATTATATAGAAAGTCATTACCATACATGTTCACATTTTTAATATATACATATGCACATAAAGTTATGAACAGTACATAGGACCCATGCAAAGCCAGGCGGCACTGCTACTATGTTCTGAAACAAAAGTAAAGCATTCATTGAGTTTGGACTTTTTCCAAAATGTATATAATTTATTTAAATATAAATAACATTTTAATTATGACAAATAATTTACTTCATTACGATTGGTGTATACTAAGAGAGTAACGTTTCAACTACATGATAAACTTCTCTCTCTCTCTCTCTCTCTCTATATATATATATATATATATATATATATATATATATGTGTGTATATATATATATAAAGCAGGTGTACACGGCGTTGCCTGGGTGGACAAGAGCTGCTATATTAAAAATATTGAGCAACCCCAGAAAAGAACGGAACCTCTTATAAATTAAATTTGTTTCAATCAAAATAGCGGTCAGCATCCGTAACAAAAAGTTAGCCGCAGCAGGCAGGCTCGAACCTGTAACGCGAAATAGAAAAGGGAACTAACAAAGCTAACGCGCTAGCTGTCACGGTCATGAGTACTTATGACGTTATGGTCCTCCATAATAACGTTTTTTTTAAACCTACATTCAAATTGATAGGCGTATGGATTGCAAAAGAAATCGACGACAAAAAGTTCACCCAGAGAGAATGAATATTTCTGGCCAATTTATTTGTATTTTACATCCGGAAGATTGATCTTTCTAACAATACCAATCTTGTCTGATGCGTTTGTCAAAATTTTTTAGCGAACCTACAAACACACACGGACATACAGACACAAACATACAAATAAACACACATTTTTCTTTAATATAATAGATGGGCGTTTATATATATATATATATATATATATATATATATATATATATATATATACATATATATATAGAGAGAGATGTGTGTGTTTATATATATATATATATATATATATATATATATATATATATATATTAGTCCTCGCGGAAAAGCGCAGGACACAAAATGTTTTAAATAATAATAATAATAATAATAATAATAATAATAATAATAACAATAGAATAACAATAATAACAAAGTCTTTCGCTAGCGAGGAATACTATTGAGTGTAACCAGTTATAACTTCTTTTTAAATTTTCATCTCTATTTTTTCGTATTTACTGAATATTTTTGATGAAACCTATATGAAATATGTTCCTTATTAAATTGTAAAGATTTTTATTCTGAAAGAAGTTTTTAAAAAATTCATCTAAAAAATTTTATTTGAATAATAAGAAACTCTTATTTTTGTTAACAAAAATTAACAAAAATAATATTTTCTTATTATTCAGACATGTATGACAAAAAGAGAGTTGCAAAAAAGAGTTGTGGAGTGAGGAGAATTACAAACTGAAACAGAGAATATTCAGACCTGTAATAATACAAAGAGGGGGTTGCAAAAATGAGTTGTGGTGTGAGGAGAAATGTAATCTGAAATAGAGAGTAGGAGAGTTTTTTATAAATACATAAAAAATCACATTCATCTTTTAAAATCGAAATTAATAAATTAAATAAAATATAATCTTAAAAAGATAGGATACAAGTTAGAAAAGCATTTCATCCAAGGCATGAAAATTATTAAACAAAATGTGTTTACTATAGGCTTTAAAAATAAAAGTACAAGATTCAATTTGAAATTTATTTATCTTCAAAGTGCACTTTTATACATTTTACGAAGCAATTTGCATACCTTACTTTGTAAAATTTATAAAAGTACACTTTGAAGATAAATAAATTTCAAATTGAATATTGTACGTTTATTTTTAAAGCCTATAGTAAAAACATTTTGTTTAACAATTTTCATGCCTTGGATGAAATGCTTTTCTAACTTATATATATATATATATATATATAGTCACTTAAGCTTGAATGCAAATCATGACGTTATGATCATTTGATGAATCTGGAAGGACGTCTCGACATTGAATAATAAATGTTTTAATTTCAACTTTATTTTCCGCAGTTAACGTTAGTTGTGTGGTGTGTTCCTTGTTAATGAAGATAGAGAGAGAGCTTTGTGGCCGGGTTCGAATATCCCTGACTGGCTGTAATCCTAACTCCCTGCGCTGACGATTCCCGAAATGATGCAACACTAGTGACAGTATGTATGTAAGAAAGGAAATTATATATTAATAATTATACATACATATATATATATAATTCTTATGAATTGCATGTCTGGATTAGTATGTCCGTGTGCATTTCATTCTTTAATTAATAAAAATACGGTTTTCATTTAAAACTAAAAATACAGCCTTCAGCTGTCTGTCGCTGCGGCTTCTTCCCTCGCGACTACACACGATTAAATCGTCAGATTAAACAGCCGCCAGTCGACGAGCAGAAATGTGTCCTTAATTAGCCACTAATGAATGGGAAAACATATAAATAAAATGAAAAATAAAATAACTAAAATAATGTATGCATGTGGGTGTTGGGCTCAATGGATGAGTCGCGAATTATGGAATCGCTGATTTCCAGTTCAGCTATTATAAATAAGAAAATATTAATTAAGAATGTAGTTTAGGAAATGTTTATTATTTATATTTATATATTATATAATATATATTTACATATTATTATTATATTATATTATTAGACATATACGTATATATATGTATGTATATATATATATATATATATATATATATATATATATATATATATATATATAGTAAGTTATAAAATATATATGGCGATTAAGCTACACTGAATATTCCGCGTTTCATCCACTGTAGGACTCTTCAGGCTTATGCGCGGATTTTATGGTTGTTTGTCGTTTTTATATACGCATCTTCTATTGAGATTTTAGTTTGCAAATCAGCTTTCTAATATCCACCGCGCCCTTCCTATCAGCCAATGAGCATACACTTATCGGACAAAGGCCTACTTGACCTCTGGTTGACCTGTTCCTTTGTGTGTGCTCTATTTAGCCTGGATATCTAGTTTCTTGATCTGTTTTAAATCTAGGGTATTTTTTATGTTAGTTTATATATATATATATATATATATATATATATATATGTACATACATATATGCATATATATATACATATATATATATATACACATGCATATATGTGTGATCGTTTATGTATATTCATGTTTAATTTATTTATTTGCTTATTTTCTATTGTTTTTGTTAGTTTTAAAACTATTTTGTACCGCTATCCTAGAGTAAATTTTATCTTGTGAACACAGTTGTTTGCTATTTCTCTTCTACAGTTTAATAGATGTTGGGGTTCTTTAAAGTACAGGATAGCAAATTTTTCATGAAAGCATAATCTACATGGGTCGTCTAGGTCCCTACACGTGGTAACTTGTCTTATTATTTTCCATTCGACTACCGGCGAATGTCCGCTTTCCATACTGTATTAACGAAACCAAGACTTCAAAAAAGGAATTGGTAGCAACAAAAAGTGTATTTCATTGTAAGTTACAATTGTTTCAATACCGGTTGGACAATTTCAAGCATTATGTTGTTTGAAAATCTTCACATAACCAGCCTTTCTTCAGACTTCTTGAATAAAAAACACTTAAGAATAGAACATTATTTAAAGAAATTTCCCTTAAAGAAAATGAAGCATGCGAAAACATTTATCCTGGACACATCCTTTGTCAAGAGCATATTTAAATATTAATATATCACCTAATTTTCGTATCCTTATTAAAAAACTGTCATAAGAAGTTTCCACCAAACCTATAGCCATTTGATATATTTTTAATAATACTATTCGTAGAATTCCTAAATTAGATTTCTATATTTCTTTATTTCACATAATTAATTCTTTTTAAAAAAAATTTTAGAATTTTATTTTTATATTTATAATATGGCCAGAACAACTTAGTTGGTTTGCCTTTATTTACTAAAGGAGATAGACAGGAAAATTTCAGGTTTGAATGGGGGGAGGAGGCTTTATAGGGATGACGCTAGCGATCGTATTACGGAAAAATCAAGAAAAAATATCCAAAGTTTCTTTTAAGGAGTTGGGATTAGAGATAACAATTGACAGCAATTACAAGATAGTTAACTTTCTAGATGTTACCCTCAACTTAAACGATAACACATATGAACCATATCACAAACCCAACCAGAAAATATTCTACATAGATTATCAATCGAATCATCCGAAGTGTATGAAGAAGGCGTTGATCCCCAACATTTCCAAAAGAGTTTCTGAACTTTCTAAGAATGAGAGTCTTTTTGATAAAAACAAGGAATATTACAATGAAGCTCTTATGAGATCGGGATACAATGGAAAAATAGAGTACAAGAGGATCAATAATAGTAAGAACAACAAAATTAAATGCACAATATCGTATAACATGGCAATGAGAGCTAGAAGGAAACCGAAGATCAATAAGGGATATGTTAATAAGGATCAAAAGATTGGGAACGGAGAGAGTAACAATAACAGCAGAACAGGTAATGACGAGGGGGTAGCATTAATAAGAGAAATAGACGAAAGAGACAAGTTTAGTTCAATCCGCCGTTCAGCGAGCTTATCAAAAATAGTACTGAATTCTACGGAATAATTGATAAAAACTTCCCTCCGGAGAATAGATTAAGCAAAATAATAAATAGAAACTCGGTAAAATTATCTTTCTCGACATCAAGAAACTTAACTAACACTATAATAAGCTCCAACAATAGGAAAATCAGCAAAATAAGGAATAATAACGAGTTAGCGTAGAATGAAAGTGTCTTAGACAGAAAATGTAATTGCAGAATATCTGGCAATTGTCCGTTGGTTGGGAAATGCCTAACCTCAGAAATAGTGTATAAATGCGAGATTAAGACCGACAGTACTAGGAAGATATATCTTGTGGCCACGGAATGCGTGTTTAAGGAAAGATATAGAAACCACGTAGTATCCTTTAACAAGGAACTAGAGATGGAAACTAATAGAGAAGATGTTAACGATAGCAGGGGGGAGGGTACAAGAATCAACATTAGAAATAAAAGGACGAATACAACTGCATTGGGGATTGGGTCAGGGAACTTAATAGAAACAATAAAGATTTTGAATTGAAATGGTCAGTAGTGGGTATGGGGAGGAAGTATAGCCCTGGCAAATCAAAAAGGTGCAATCTATGTTTATTGGAAGCCTTCTACATAGTGAATTCTAAAGAAGAAATTTTGAATAAAAGACTAGATTCTACACAGGGATGTCTTCACAGGAATATGTTTCTGCTATCACGCCTTAAACGTAACTAAGATAAAACTTTTTATACTAATAAAGATCCTTGGATGCAAGGCCAAATTTTAATGTAGAGGTAAATAGCTTGGAATGATGCCGTTTAAACGAAGGATTCAAATCTAGTAAGCAAATATAGTTTCTATTATTCTAAACTGGAGAAGAAATATAGATAAAGTATAAAGCTCAACAAAGATTAGAAACATTGTTCCATAACTGCAAGCATTTTTAAATATTTAGTTGTAGTAATATTGATGGTGAAATAATTAGTACCATTTAAAGATCAATAAAACAACTTAACAATAAACTAGCAATTAATAAAAAATTTAATTAGCAATTAATGGATTGGAAATTAATAGATATACTCTGACAACTAAAGCTTGTAGAATCCCTGCTGGTTGATTTACTCTTGTTCTAAATGTTTTTAATCCAAAAATGCAAGGATAAACATCTTTTCATCGGAGTGAAACACATCTGTAGTTATTAGCTGTTTTTGTTGTCAGAATAATTATTAAGAGGATATATATTATTTTATTTAGGTATCCAAGAACACGATACACGAATTGTAATTTTGGTTTTGGAGCCATGAATAACCAAGTAGATTATGGATGAATGGTAGATGTAGGTTAAACCCATTGGTATATAATCAGCTTTAAGATTATAAATAATACTTTAAATTCTTCATTTGTTAGATAAGCTGACATAGCCTTTTCTGTATCTGTTTAATTAAATTAATTAATAAATCATAGACGCTTTTTAGTATTTACTAGACTTGAAACATCAAACGGCCCTAGTTGTCTCCCTCTAACTGTTATAAGTACTGACGACCTGTTTTCCACATAATTTTTCAACTAATTTTTCGAAAATCAATTATGTGATGGATTATCTCCCTTCATAGTAAGGTTTTCTCAACTATCGAGAACCACAATAGATTAGTACGAGAGAGAATAATAAAATATTAAATAATAAAAATAGAATAGGTTTCCTAACTTATAATGTTGTATGAGGGTTAATAAATATAAGATAATGTCATTATTTATTTCCCTATTTAATAAGATATTAACCTAAAACTTGTCTTAAGATAATCGATATTTTGTAAACATTGAAGCCACCAAATACAAAACTAAAAATAACCGTAACGTTATAGCTAGGCTGTTCTGGCCATGTTATAAATATAAAAATATAATTCAATTTTTTTTTAATAATTAATTATGTGAAATAAAGAAATATAGAAATCTAATTTAGGAATTAAAAAATGAAGAATACACGTAAAAAAATAAGGTAAATCGAAATAAAAAAAAATAGAATTTATATGCGTGAGACGTGAAAATGGAATGCTGATAAGTGTTTAATGGTGTTATATAGTAACGGGATAATTGGCAGACTTAGTAAAGGTGAGATGTATTCTAGTAAAATCAAAAGAACATGGATGGGTTATGGTAAAAGCATAAAAATATAATGGAAAAATAATCAAATTAGTAATAATACTTATAGCGATAGTCATTAGATTAATACAAATATTATTAATAAAAGTAAAGATTAATAATAATAATAATAATAACAATAATAATAATAATAATAATAATAATAATAATAATAATAATATAATGAAATAATAAAACGATAATATGTATTTGATTGGCCAGTGCATAAGCGGCTATATCTTGCAGGTGCGTTTCATCAGACAACAACGCAGGCAAATAATTATATAATGTTAAATGAACAAATAGTGACAGTTTCCATAGATCTAATAGGCAGAGTGTTTTATAAAAGTTGGATCATAAACATGAATTAGCATGCAATCAACTATGTTTGAAAATGAATTTATACATAGTACTTACTTCTTAGTCCTTACTCCTAAATTGGACAACCATGACAATATATATACGTATATTTTGCATACATGTATATGTATATATATAGTAATTTATAAAATATATATGGCGATTAAGCTACACTGAATATTCTGCGTTTCATCCAACTATAGGATTCGTCAGGCTTATGCGCGAATTCTGTCGTTGCTTCTTGTTTTTATATATGTTGAGGATTTCTAGTCGGCCAATCAGCTTTCTAGTAGCCAACGCGCCCCTTCCTACCAGCATATTGGCATGCATTTTATCAAACAAAGGATCTGTTTTAGAACTAGGTTAGTGGTTTTAGGTGGCCGTTCTCCTTTTTTTTATACATATAAATATACCTATGTGCACAAACAATGCACATACATATACATATATATATACACACATATATATATATATACATATATATACATATACGTATGTGATCGTTTATGTATATTCATGTTTACTTAATTTATTTTTTTCTCTATTGTTATTGTTAGTTTTAAAGCTATTTTTTATCGCTATCCTAGAGTAAGTTTTATTTTGTGAACACAGTTGTTTGCTATTTCCCGCCTACAGTTTAATAGATTTTGAGGTTCTTTAAAGTACAGGATAGAAAATTTTTCATGGAGGCATAATTTACATAGGTCGTCTAAATGTCTGCATGTGGTAGCTTGTCTCATTATTTTCCATTTGACTACCGGCGAATGTCCGCTTTCTTTGAGTTCCCAGTATTTATTCGCTAGTGTTGTTTTTATACGGTGTTTTTTTTTATTTTTGAATGTGCTTTTATGGTCATAGTATCGGGTTTTGAAATCTAAGGAAGTCATGCCTATGTAATATTTCTTGTTATTCGGGTTTTCTTTCGCAAATATTGTTGCTTGATAAACTACGCTTTTTGTTAGACATTTATTTTGGACTGGGCAAAGTGTGCGGTGTCTACAATTGCATTTATCTTGTTCGTTATTAGTATTTTTATTTATGGTATGGTTGTTCTTGTCCGGGGTTGGTTTGTTATTATTATTATTATTATTATTATTATTATTATTATTATTTCTGCTCGTGTTGTTTTTATATTTTTCATGGTGTCTACTTTTTTTATTGTTTATTTTGTTGTTGTTTACATTGTTTTCATTTAGTATTTTGTTATTATGTGCCTTAATTATCATCTCTAAATTTTCGCAACAACTGTAAGATAACTTCAAGGTATTTTTATTGAAGATTTTGTGTAAGGGGTTGGTTGCTGGAAAGTGTTTTTCAATAATATCTAGAAATTTCTTGCCAAGTTTTGTTTTTAACATTTGATTGTATGGGGCCGTATACCAAATTATAGTTCTTTTTCTTCTGTTTTTAATTTTATTATAGTTGTTGGTGTTTTGTTGCTTATATTTGATATCGATATTTTTGTATCCACTATTTTTTTAGGGCTGTTTCGTAAATATTGGATGACCTGTTAAATGCATTTTCGTCGCTTGAGTTATTACTGAGTCTACTTACGATTGAGTTAGGAATATGTTTTATTATTGATGGTGGGTGGTTGGACTTAAGGTTTACGTAAATTGGAGTAGCGTTATCTTTTAAGTATGGTTCATATGTGTTTTTATCTAAGTTTAACTTGACGTCCAGGAAGTTTGTTATTTTTATGTTAGCTGATATGTCCGCTTTTAGGCCTAATTTTTTCATTTTTTTTTCTGTTAGTTTTAAAGCTATTTTGTATCTCTATCCTAGAGTAAGTTTTATTTTGTGAACACAGTTGTTTGCCATTTCCCGCCTACAGTTTAATAGATTTTGAAGTTCTTTAAAGTACAGGAAAGAAAATTTTTCATGGAGGCATAATTTACATAGGTCGTCTAAATGTCTGCATGTGGTAGCTTGTCTCATTATTTTCCATTTGACTACCGGCGAATGTCCGCTTTCTTTGAGTTCCCAGTACTTATTCGCTAGTGTTGTTTTTATACGGTGTTTTTTATTTTTGAATGTGCTTTTATGGTCATAGTATCGGGTTTTGAAATCTAAGGAAGTCATGCCTATGTAATATTTTTTGTTATTCGGGTTTTCTTTTGCAAATATTGTTGCTTGATAAACTACGCTTTTTGTTAGACATTTATTTTGGACTGGGCAAAGTGTGCGGTGTCTACAATTGCATTTATCTTGTTCGTTATTAGTATTTTTATTTATGGTATGGTTGTTCTTGTCCGGGGTTGGTTTGTTATTATTATTATTATTATTATTATTATTATTATTATTATTATTATTATTATTATTATTATTATTATTTCTGCTAGTGTTGGTTTTATTTCTGTCATGGTGTCTACTTTTTTATTGTTTATTTTGTTGTTGTTGTTTACATTGTTTTCATTTAGTATTTTGTTATTATGTGCCTTAATTATCATCTCTATTGTGTGCACATAGGTATATTTATCATCTCTTTTGTGTGCACATAGGTATATTTATATGTATAAAAAAAAGGAGAACGGCCACCTAAAACCACTAACCTAGTTCTAAAACAGATCCTTTGTTTGATAAAATGCATGCCCATTGGCTGGTAGGAAGGGGCGCGGTGGATACTAGAAAGCTGATTGGCCGACTAGAAATCCTCAACATATATAAAAACAAGAAGCAACGACAGAATTCGCGCATAAGCCTGACTAATCCTATAGTTGGATGAAACGCAGAATATTCAGTGTAGCTTAATCGCCATATATATTTTATAAATTACTAACTAGCTCTACCTACGTATTGAGCACTTTTGAAGTAAATACTTAAAGTTTACGCATAAATCTATACTTTCGTATATTAAATTTATGTGAATAAATGAAGTAGTTATATGTATATATATATATATATATATATATATATATATATATATATATATATATATATATATATATATATATATATATCAAAAGATTGAACACAAAACGCGATAATTCCAATTTGTTTTAATTGGGGCCAATAAAAGGACGAATATAAAAATCTATCCTATAACATAAACTTTTTTTAATTGAAAGAAAAAATGTGTATGCCGTAATCATAGAATGAAAAATATGATTTTGAGGTGTTTTTGCGTGTTGAAAGGGGACATTTTCTACAGTGATATTTTCGTAATTTTCAAAATGGCGTTTATACGGCTAGAAAGATACTCCTACTTTACAGTATCTACAAAATAATCATTCGACAATGCATGGAATATTCTTGCCTGTACTGGAAAAAGTCCAAGAAACGTGTCCTCAATCTATTGGGCTATGCACTATTTAACCAAGTCCTTTTGGCCATTCGTCGCAATGTTGCCTCCATGTGCTTGTTTTAGAAGTACTTTAATGGACTGAGCTCGGACGAACTTGTTGCACTTGTGCCCCCTTGACGTAAATAATTCCAACATTGTTGATCTCAACGGATTCCGCTCTGAAGGACAGTTAGAACATCTGACATGACCTTTCTTGATATACATTGCTTTTTCATATGTGTGTTGCTATTTTTCTAGTTCACATTTTCCAGCAGTCAAGTTATACAAGGATCAGATAAGATTTCCGATTTCATTTTTACTTCGATGCCAATCATCGTGATGTATGTCCTATATTTCAATATTTAAGAATTAATCGTCTCCAACATTAAACACAAAATAAGTACAGAGTTATAAAATAAAAGAGTGTCAATATAACCAACATATTTTTATTTCTCTAAATTTTTAACATAATATTTAAGATAAATTTTTAACATGACAATTGAGAATGTGCATTTTTTGTATTATTTCGACAACTGGTCTCATCTTGAGTGGTATTCTAACAACGTTTTGGTGTATATAACCTCTGACCTTCTTTTAGGTTTGTTTTGATGAACTTGAGAATATTTCGGTCGAACAGCAGAATCGGTACAGAATTTCGAAATCCTTTCAGATCATGGCTAACGAAACTAGAGCATGATATTCCTGTAGATAAAGAAAAGGATTACATTCGAAATTTCGTACAGATTCACGAGGCAGAAAGAAAATTCCTTATCTCGACAAGACAATTTCGAAGAATGGTGAAGGTTACATAGGCTAAAACATTTTGACAATTACACTAAAGATTATAACAATTCGAATAATACAAATGATCGAAACGTTTTTTGTTTCGGTCATTTGATGTATAATTATTTCGATCATTTAATCATTTCGATCTATCGTAATTTTCATGGCAAGTATTCGACTGAACCTCGATCTATGGTTTCCCTTGCCATACTTTCACAAAGAACTTTCGACTAGCTACAATTACTATATACGATTTTAACCACTCTCTAACTATGCCTGAATCTAAACGCAGATTCCATGAACAAAGTCTCTTTTCTGAAACTGCCCGACTGTGGAACTGTTCCGCTAGTCTGAATTCAACAAGGCTTGAATACAACATGGTAGCCTTCAAGTCTAATGTAAACAAGTCCTTGTTGAGTCGTCCTAATATATAATCAAATTCTACCTAATTTACACCATTAACGATTATAAGATTACTACTTTACATTCATTAACATTTATCCTTGAGTGGCTTTCGTAAGTCGTGTAATAGTAACAAATAGAAAATAAACAACATTTTACGAGATAAATAATCGTAAAAGAGTAAATGTATCCCTGTGTATACACGCCATTCTTTTGAGTAGAGGTACATTTCCAGCACTAAAAATGGATGTGGTTGAGAGAACATAAGAAATGAACAAAAACAAGACATTGACATTCGACACATCGACACATCGATACACCAAGAGACAGACTAAAGTCGAAAAAGACGATAAAATTCGCCGACTCATTGTAACCATTCCTACCTGTTACATCCCTTCCTACATCTTCCCTACCTGTTATATGTAAACGAAAAGATGCGAGAAAGATTTCAGCAACTCCCATCGTCATGTGTACAGTGGAAAATGAAAATAACTTTGCAACGTAATAATTACTCTATCATGGTTTATCTAAGCTTAGTATTTCTCTAACAAGTATTTATTTTTGCAGAAGATCACAGGAGTATATCGTTTCGCTCCACAAGTTCAATTCTAGATTAGAAAACAACAAACAATGGTACTTCTCAAGGGAGGTCTTTCAGATGAACTACTGTTAGTGTCATAAAAAAGGCTTATTCGTTTTTCACATGCCGGAAGTGATTTGCTGATATGACGCAGTAAAAACCTCCAACATTAAAACGTGTAAATTTTCAATACGCCAACGTATTTGTACTTTGCTTTACGATTGCCAAGTCGTTAAACGTTTAGGCAAGCGTCATAAGATATGAAATTAAAGTAGGCTGAGAAAATGTTGAGAGGAATGCTGGCTGGCGCACAGGACGGACACACAGAAAATAAAAATAAAGGTGCCTGCACATAACGAGGGAAGAATGTAGGAATGACAAAAGTTATTTTTTGCAGAAACAAAATTAGTTTAAAGAGAAAAACATGTAAAAAGTAGTGGTCTCAAAAAGAAAGGAAAAAAACATAAAAAAGAAAATGAAGCTAATAAGAAAATAAAGGTAGAAAATATAATATATAAAAACAAAATAGCCAAATGGAAGTCTTTAACTCTAAAGTAAAACGAGATAATTGTACAATCTAATAGTGTTAGGGTGACCTACACTAATACATGACGTCTCGCGAAACTATGATTAGTTCTGATGGTGTAACAGAAAAGTGTCGTTATTGACCAACCCAGAAGCTGTTTCATCGCGTTGACACACCAGTTCTTGTTAGATCACCGAAGTTAAGAATCGTTGACTCTGGTCAGCGCTTAAATGAGTGACCATTTGCTTATACCAGGTACTGTATAAGCTGTTCGCTGAAATCGGCAATGTTTTCAGCTGTCTTTGACGTCTTGACACTGAAATCGTGCAGTGCCGACGCAACCCTTGACTCGTAATTTAGTCCGTGTCTTCGATTATCTCTACAAGTTGATCTCGTTGTTTCGAAAGACAAACGTTCATAAACGTGGGTTAGTTAGCTGTTTGTTGTCTTTCTATTTTATTTCCAGCTTTCTAAGACGAGAAAATAGACATAAACAAAGCAAATAAAAGAAAAAAGTAATCAGAACGTAAAGAAAAAAAGTACAAAATATTATATCGCGCATATTATGCAGAATATAATAAGTTATACTTGTGTGTTCTTTATCATTCTCTAATTTTATTATTTCTCTATTTTTATTATTTCTCTATTTTTATCATTCTCTATTTTTATTATTTCTCTATCTTTATCTCTCTAATTACTGGCCTTCTTCCCAGTCATTATTGCCATTTTTTTGTACATAGGCGTCACCACTTATCAAGGCCGATAGGCCACTCAAGGATAAGGGTTAAAGAGTATACAGCAGTCAAAAGGACAATATAGTAATCGATAGTAATGGAAGTTCGGTAAATATGTTAACTTAAGTGAAACGGCTCATCAGAAACTTGTTCTCGTTGGACTTGAAGACAACCATATTATAGACAGCTGGAAAGCAGGAAAACGGAAGACAATTCCACAGACGGGCAGTTCTAAGAAAGAAGCTTTGTTCATGGAATCTATGTTTAGGTTTAGGCACAGATAAAGAGTTGGGGGAATTATTGATAGTGTTTTCAGCTAGACGAGTGTTTCTTGTGAAAGTTTGGCAAGGGGAGACAATAGATTGAAGCTCAGTCGAACACTTTCCATGAAAATACCGATAAAGCAGAGAAAAACTCGCAACATCTCTTCTTTTACCTCATTAATATCAAAACAGAATCAACTTCACTCGTTTCTTTATTTAAGTTCTATACTCTCATTCATTTTCCATAATTTTTCACTTCCGATAGCAGCCTTTGTTAATATTAATATATTCTTCATAAAAGAAAACTATTTTTGTCATAGTTGTTTTTTCACGAGAAAAAGGTAACTTCGATTCTACCAAGTTTTTATGGTTTTTATTTATTAGCTAGACTACAATAATATAAAAAATGTGTGAAAATATAAATTAAAGAACGTAGAAACAATAAGAATTAAATAAACACTATGAGACTATAAATACTAAAGCAATATAATAAAAGAACAGCAATAAAGTTGAAGTAAATTAATGGATTATGAGCTATACAAGATGACACAAAAATATAAAATAGAATCAAGCAGAAAGACGTGAACAAGACATAGAGAATGTAAGAATTTCAAATGGTTAAGAAAGAAAGACGTATAACAGTAAATAATGAAAGAGATATTTAATATAAATAAAAAGTAAGGCAAACGTGAGTGTAGAAATCGTACAATAAACACCCCGGATATCTTAGCACTAAGTGAGACTAACCTACAGTCCTCCATCCCCTCTAACTACTTTAATATGCTCGACATATGCACGGGCTTGGGGTCTATATTCGGAGCACCCTCCCCCTGACTAGAGAAATAAAACTAGAATCAGACGATCAAGCCTTTATGTGCTTTACACTTGACATGCAACATAATATTAGTTACTTTTATTTTCTCTATCGCTCTCTCAAACCAGGACTGTACCATAATAAACAAAGTCTCTACCAGCATAGATACAGCACTTTCCCTCGACACTAGCGCACAAGTTCATGTATTTGGTGATAGTAACTGGCTTGGGTTCTCTAATTACACAGACGCCGCTGGTACCACAACACATAGATTCTTATATCTCATTCCCTATCACAAACGGTTACGTTTCCAACCCGTTTCCCTGACCAGAAAGAGCAGCACGAATCACTTCTAGATCTGTTTCTGACCACAGTTTCTGATGATTGTGTTACGAACGCCCACAGCCCACTTGGGAATGCTGATCATGCAGTGATAATAGTTAAAATCACCCGAAACTCTAGAGCCAAAACTGAAGAGCCATTGCTCAAAACAACGAGATATTATAAAAAGGCTGACTGGGAAGCCATCGGGGATCTCATTAGAGACGCCCCATGGTGAAATATCTTTCACTTCTTGCTGAACAGTGCACAAATAAGACCACTGAATGGTTCAAAACAGCAATTGAAGTACATATCCCCACGCGGAAATTTTATAGCAAGCCCCACTCTCCCCAATTGTTTATTTCCACATGTGCAGCTGCCATCGCGCAAAGGCAGCGCACGTACCACAGATTTACCGATATAAATCCAGTTCAAACAGACAGAAGTATATAGAAGCCAGAAGTAACTCTAAGAAAGAAATAGCGGCAGCTAAGAGAGAATTTACTGAAACCACCCAAAAACGCATCGAAGCTCAGAAATTAGGAACTCGTGACTTCTGGAAAATCTACAACAGTGTAGTAAATAATGGGCAATCAACAATCTCCCCACTATTTAACAATCATGAAGTTGTTTGCTCAGCAACCGAGAAGGCTAACATGCTTGCCAGTCGGTTTGCCTCCAACTCCACACTAGACTCTGCTAACCGCCCTCTCTCAGACTTTCCTTTGCAGACAGACGCCACACTTGACGATCTGAAAATCACTCCTTCTCAGGTGCATGCCATTATAAAAAATCACCACACTGCAAAAGCATGTGGACCTGATCTCATCCCGGCTGTGCTATTTAAAAAGTGCTCCACCGAAGTAGCTCCAATCCTCTTCAAACTTTACAACAAATGCCTTAATGAATCTTGCTTTCCTGCCTGCTGGAAAACTGCTTCTGTGGTACCAGTATTCAAGTATTCTGGCGAAAGAACTGACCCAGCAAATTACCGCCCCATTAGCCTCCTCCCACTTTTTGCCAAAATATTTGAGTCCATAATAAACCAAGCTCTAGTCCATCACCTTACAGATACTAAACTTCTTACCTACCAACAATATGGATTTAGGCAGGCCCGTTCCACAGCAGACATTCTAACTGTAATCTCTGAGCGTATATGCCATTCACTTGACAAAGCAGGTGAGGGTAGAGCGGTAGCTCTAGATATATCTAAGGCCTTTGACTGGGTATGGCATGAAGGTCTTCTCAGGAAAATCAGATCATACGGTATCACTGGTAGAATACTTAACATAATTAAATCCTTCTTAGATAAGAGAAAAATCCAGGTTGTCCTTGGCGGTCTAAACAATACGATATAAATGCGGGAGTGTCTTAGGGGTCTATACTTAGACCTCTATTATTCCTAATATTCATAAATGACCTCCCCGACAAAATTGTCTGTGAAATCGGTATATATGCTGATGACACCACGCTCTATAACAGACACGACAGAAAAACAAATAAACACATATCTAAAGAAATGCCAGAAACACTAGAGGATGACCTCCAATCTGTAGTGGAATGGGGACAAAAATGGATGGTCACATTCAATGCTGCCAAGACTAAACTTGTTTCTTTCAATAACTACAAGAAACCTTCTCTACCACCAATAGCAATGGCCAAAGACTCTTTATCTGAGAGTACATCTTTTAAACTCCTCGGCCTAACGTTCACAGGAAACATGAGCTGGAACAATTACATTGAGAACATTGCTAGGACCGCTGCAAAAAAGGTAGGTTCTCTCTACTGTGCTAGAAAGCTACTGGCCCCTGAAAGTATCCTTTACCTCTATAAGGCCACCATTCGCCCATATATGGAGTATTCTTGCCATATTTGGGCCGGTGCATCTACTACTAGTCTCTCGCTCCTAGACAAGGTTCAAAAGAGAGTCGCCAACCTAATAGGTTCTGAACTACTATCCAAGCTTCAACCTTTGTCCCATCGATGCAATGTAGCATCCCTCTTCCTGTTCTACAAGTACTTTAACGGTGTATGTTCCGACGAGCTGCAAGCACTTGTACTCCCTCAACGTAAATACCCCCGACAAACCCGACAAGCAATACAGTCCCACCCATTCACAGTAGAGATCCCTAGATGTAAGAGAGCCTTCTACTCCAGTAGTTTCTTCTCCAGAACCGCTAAACTTTGGAACTCCCGCCCAGGTTACTGGTTCCCCAACTGTACTGATATGCAGAAGTTCAAGTGTAACGTGAACCGACATCTTGCTGCCCAACTCCCCACCTAGTACACCTGTAGCCTGTGTCCCTAATAGTAGCCCCCTACATCAAAGTGGCAATGTGCCTTGTTGGTGGGGATGTAATTAAAAAAATACATAGAGATGAATAATTAAAACGAAATTGACTAAGTTATCAAGAATTATACAAAAGTTTTCAAGGCAATCGTCGAATCGTTTCGACTCTGGATTTGAGTATAAGAAACTCGATTGGTCATACACCAAAATGTTATGCGTCGTTGACAACATATAACAAGCTCATTTAACAAACCAAACACTGGTTGTTATTCACACATATCTGCTACTGTTCAATGCTAACTTTTGGCACTCCCAGCTCATGTATCACGACACAAGAAATTTGCCAAGAAAAGTGATCATGTTTTCATCAAAAGTAAACAACGGGTTGGAAGACCTCACATTACGAGCAATATACTTCTGGATAAAAGACACTAGCCGCTCGCGATTGTAGGTTCGGTTCGTAGTTAGTGAGCGAACATCCTGGCACGCGGTTGTGAATATCTCACCGATAATTATTGGATGACTCAAGACAAGAAGATAAAACCAAACGAGAAAAATGCAGGATGGAAGAGGAAACGTACAGGAAGTCGACGAAAATCGAATATATTAGAGGAAATAAAAACTGAAAACATCTACGGTTCAAAAACAGAAAAATAGAAATAAGAAATAACGGAAGGGGGTCATGAAACTCTGAATATTAATTAGGTACATAAAATAAAAATAAAAAACAGAGAGACTAAAAGATAAGAAAGAAAGAAATTTTTACTCTTACACAACTCAAACAAGGCATATTTTCACTTGGACGATAGCTCCGTGTTTATTATAGACTAGCATACGCAAATACGCTTAAATATATTTTAATTCATGCAGATTTCGTATTTATTATTAGAGAACCAATTATCTACTATATCTATATATATAAGTGTGTGTGTATGTGTGTGTTGTGTGTGTATGTGTGTATGTGTGTGTTGTGTGTGTATGTGTGTGTTGTGTATGTATGTGTGTGTGTTGTGTGTGTTGTATATTGTACGAATTTCAAAAGTTAAAAGAATGACGTTGGTGCCGTCAGATAAAATCAAAACAAAGACATTTAGTGTTTCATCTGCCTTCCCTACCGTTTGAGCTATCGACAGATAGATTTAAAATTAAACCACTTTAATCCATAAATGAATTTGTCAATTCGCAGAAATAATAGGATTATGTCGGCAAGTTGGAAATGAACATTTTGCATTTCAACATATTTCTGTAGGCTTTATTCATAACAAATCCTCCTTAGAGTACCATTACTATTTCCTGATAATTTTAGTGTTATATAGTTTAAGAGTGTATCGGTTAAATATTTTCACACACATAAATACATTTCCTTTTTTATTTATACAGAATATGAGAGTATCTCAGTGTTATCCATCCGTTCTTACACGGGTACTTCTCCGTGTAAGGTTATTTCAAAATATTTCTTAAATTTTAGAGAGAGAGGGAGGGACAGACAAACAGACAGAAAGACACACGTTGAAAAGAGGACGAAAGGGGAAAGCCGAGGGTATAAATCATATTCTTCTCGGTGAAATAGCGTTTTTCTTTTTATGTGTTTAATTATTAAGGTAAACTTTCATTTTGGTTTCTGACATCGTACATGTTATGTGATTTATTAAATTCCGTTCTGCTTGTATTGTGATTTTTTTCTCTAAATAAGAATACTCTAGCAGGCCGCCTGCCGTTGCCCGGTCAAAAAATAGGCATAAAAATTATATTTTAATTCATATAGAAGCTGTGGCATGTGCATGTGAGGTTTATGTTTTTTCTAAACAGTTTGAATCTTGTAAGTAAAATATACTACTACTACTACTACTAATACTACTAATACTAATACTAATAATAATAATAATATATGTGTGTGTGTGTGTGTGTGTGTGTGTGTGTGTGTGTGTGTGTAATTCAAGTATGTAGATTTTGCACACTCTACCCCTTAAGTACCCTCTTTTCAGTGATTGCATCAAGAATATTTTTCGCCAGGAGCAATTTAGACTTGAATTACATGCTAGTAATATTTGAGAAAGGGGAGCTTAATTTATTGTTTCCTTCCTCGAATACAAATATCTTATTTAAATCATTGTTTTAAGCATAAACAACAATAAAAATACTCGATTTCAGCTAGATATTGATAAACATGTTGAAAACATAATTAAAGATTGGTCTTGGCTTGATTTTCGACAGTCGTTGAACTCTCGTTTTCTTTATTTTGTCTTTTACTTCTCGCATTCCATGAGCGATGTTTCTTACACCAAGAGGAATTGTTGTTTTGGGGTTCATTTAACACTTATCCTTGGCAAGTTGTGGACCCTGAAGTAGTATTTTAGCTCCTTCCAACACGTGGCTTCATACACTGCCTGGGGCGATGTCCATAAAAAACCTATAATGATCCTATCAACTTAATATAAGAAAAGATTATTTATTGTATAGAAAAGGTTGGTATTATTTATTGTTTTCTACAAAATAAGGGACAAAGTTTTAGAAATATAGTGTAGCGAGAGAGAGAGAGAGAGGGGGTAGAGGGGGAAGAGAAAGAAAGAGAAAGAGAGTAATATTAAATACCTTATAAACTTTCACATGACAATCTTTGTCTCCATCTGTAAGTCAGAAACACCTAGAAATAATAGGTTTATTAAGAATGATTATTAAGAATGATATGAAGTATGATCACATTGATACACCGGTTTTCGTTAAATCACTGAAGTTAAGCAACAATAACCTTAATTAGTACCATATGGGTGACTACTTTGTAATACCCGGCGCTGTATGTATGAGGATGTCGACAGCTGCCCCCAAAACTGTAAAAATCTAACATCTTCATCCCCTGACCAGGACATATATATATATATATGTATATATATATATGTGTGTGTGTGTGTGTTAGTGTGTGTGTATGTGAGTGTGTGAGTGTGTGTATTACATACAAAAATGCGAGCATGAAAAGTAATATGGCTATGATTTAAACATGGAAAAGTAAAAGGACTAGTTGTTAAAACTGGAAAAAATTACAAGATACTTTAGAGGAAAATATAATAGATTTATAACTTAAAATATTGCAGCATTAAGAATTTTTCTAAATCAATTTATAACAGTATATAATCAATTCTTAATTAATACTGCAATATTTTAAGTTTTAAGTTTATGCTATTTTTATTAGAATATCTTGTCTTTTTCTGCTTTTACTTTTCCATGTTTAAATCTTAACCATATTACTTTTCATGCTCTCATTTTTCTATGTAATCCATGAATTTTCCAGACTTTGCTTTGAAATAAATTTTTTCTCTCTCTGTTTCATTTGTTACTTGTAAATTATTAGCGAGTGTACATCTGTGCAACAGATCGAGACGGCGGTGAATTATTAGCGACATTTTTTTTGTTATATCCTGTTGCGTTATCATTTCCGCCGTTTCCAGCCGATTTGTTTGCTATGGTTTCCAATAAAAAACGTCTCTCCGTTCCTTACAGATTCTGAGATTTTTTTTAACACAGTAATTTTATTATAACTTTTGTTTTACTGAACGATAATTGATTTTTTTTTTTCAAAATATAGCTCAGAAGGTGACCTATGAATTGTAAAAAGTGTTTAAAATTTGATCGCAAAATGAGTGAGCGGTGAAGCTTTAAAACAGTTTTAAAAGAGTAAAACTAACACTTAACAATAATTCAAACACGGTAGTGTTTGAATTATAGAGATCGCTTGTGAATTTAACATTCCCTCTACACTTCCTCCTTTGGTGAAAGCTGGTACAATCCGCCTAGAGTGAATGTCCCTATTTACAATCCCTCCCCATGGGATAGAGTTAGACACCAGGGTCGTTTTTTAATGTGGAGAAAAAGGACAAAAATAAAAATTGTCTCAGTCGTGAAGGATTTCTCCTCCACTAACAGAGAACAAGAAATTGAAGTGCAGCTTCTGAAGAACAGTAGAGTGAATGTCGCTAACATACATTGAATAGCAAGGAAGGAAAGCGTCCGTATAATTTGGATTTTGTGGACAACTGTTTTTATCCTGAGTGTCATTTTTATAACGTTTCGGTCGAATTATTTATGACCTCTATTCAGTGCTAGTAGTAGCAGTAGGGTGAGACAAGTTATTATAGATGCACAAGCATATAAGTTTGACTTCATCGAATGAAGACTGAAGCATTTTTTATTATGTTTCACGGTAAATAATTATTTTTGTTAATGATTACGATGTAAATCGGATGTTTAAGCAATTTGAAACCGTGCGTATAACGTTGCTAGATTAGTTGCGGATATGAATAGAAATTAAATAAGAATGTCTCTTGATAAAGATCGCTAACCACTGCATTACGTATTTCAAACGCCATTTTTCGAGACTCTGAGAAAGTGTTTATATTTATTTTAATGTTTTTTGTTTGTTTTGTTTTTTGACAAATATAATCTTCCACTTCGGTGTTTAATATTCTGAACTCCTGAGATGAACTCTCTTGTTTCGTGAATTCTCAAGTGATTCCAAGAACGATTCTATAATTTATATCTACCTCGACATATTGGGCATTTTCCGGTTGGTCACCTTTAGAATAACCATTGCTCTTGGGAAAGATTTTTTTCTGAATATTTGCAGTAGATAAGTGCATCTCCCGTTCTACCATCTTCACACGTGTGTTCTTCATCAGTGATGATTCTGTAACTGTGGAATTGTAACTATTACCCATAGCGTCGTATAGGAATGGATTTCAATTCTGGAGAGGATTACTTATGGAATTTATTTATTTATATCATTGTTTTTCTTCTAGATTTTCATTAGTTTTTCCTTCATATTTTCTTTTTTACTTGTTTTTTTTTTCTTGTTTGTTTATCTTTCTTACATTTCTCTCGTTCATTCCTTCGTAATCTTTTTAGGTAGCTTTTATTTATTTATCTTTTTCCTACTATTCGTTTCGTTTTCAATTATCTTTCTTTTAATTTTTCTTTGTTTATTCCATTTCTCCTTTTACTTTTATTTCTTACATTAATCTATTATTTCTTCTACTATAATTGCTAGTAGTTCTTTATTTTAGTACTGGTTTATATTAATTTTCCTTTATTTTAGTATTCCTTTATTTTACTAGTCTATTATTTTAGTAGTTCTATATTTTAGTATTTTAGTATTTTTTTCTTATTTTAGTATTCCTTTATTTTATCATCCTTTTATTTTAGTATTCATTTATTTTGGTATTCTATCCTTTTGATATTTCTTTATTTAAGTAGTTCTATATTTAGTAGTTTTATATTTTAGTATTGCTTTATTTTTGTGATTTATTATTTTAATATTTCTTTATTTTAGTAATTCCTTATTCAGTAGTTCACTATTTTAAATTTTTTGATTTTAGTATTTTACTATTTTAGTAGTTTACTATTTTACTATTATTTATTTGATACTTTATTTTAGTAGTTCATTGTTTCAGTATTCTTTTGTTTTTATATTTCTGTTGTCTATTTTAGTATTTCTTTTATATTAGTACTTTTTTATTGTGGAATTTCATTTTTTTAGTAAGTCATTATTTAAGTAGTTTATTATTTTAGTATTTCTTAATTTTATTATTTCTTTATTTTAGTATTTCTTTATTTTATTTTTTCTTTATTTTATTATTTCTTAATTTTAGTATTTCTTTATTATTTCTTTATTTTATTATTTTTTTTTATTGTAGTATTTCCTTATGTTAGTAGTTCATTCAGTCTATGGTCCCCTCTCGCCAAACTTTCACAAGAAACACTCGTGTAGCTGAAAACTATCACTAATTCCCCCCACTCTTTATCTGTGCCTAAACCTAAATGTAGATTCGATGAACAAAGCTTCTTTCTTAGAATTGCACGTCTGTGGAATTGTCTTCCGTTTTCCTGCTTTCCGGCTGACTACAATATGGTTGTCTTCAAGTCTAAGTAAATAAGTTCTTGATGAGCCGTTCCATATAAGTTAACAAATTTACCGAATTGATTACTATATTGTCCAATTTCTACTGTACACTCTTTAACCCTTATCCTCGAGTGGGCTCTTGCCCTTGATAATGCGTTGATGCCTGTGTAAAAAATAAAATCACATAATCCGATCAATCATCTCTAAAACTTAAACCTGGCAACAATTAAAAAATAGTTTTATACTTAATTTGACGAAATTCCCACTACTTATGTTTACTACGCTATAATCACATTGACTAATGTATACTCATTAACCCTTATCCTCGAGTGGCATCTGGGTCTTGATAAGTGGTGACTCCAGTGTAAAAAAAAGTTCATTATTTTAATATTTCTTGATTCATGTTCCTTCATTTAGTCCTTCCTTATTTTAGTGTCCTTTTATTTTAGTAGATCTTTATATCTGTAATTTCTTATATTAGTAGGTTTTTATTTCAGAAGTTTTAAAATTTAGCAGTCTATTATTTCGGTAGTTTATTATTTTAGCAGTTGTTTATTGTAGTAGTTTATTATTTTAGCAGTTGTTTATTGTAGTAGTTTATTATTTTAGCAGTTGTTTATTGTAGTAGTTTATTATTTTAGCAGTCGTTTATTGTAGTAGTTTATTATTTTAGCAGTTGTTTATTGTAGTAGTTTATTATTTTAGCAGTCGTTTATTGTAGTAGTTTATTATTTTAGCAGTTGTTTATTGTAGTAGTTTATTATTTTAGCAGTTGTTTATTGTAGTAGTTTATTATTTTAGCAGTTGTTTATTATTTTAGCAGTCGTTTATTGTAGTATACTCTACTCTGCTTTTATATTTTTCCGTTCATCATTCACTTTTTGATTTCTTTTTCTACTACTTTTTAACTGTTTTACTTTTTCTTATTTCTGTCTCTTTCAGATGTTCCGCATCTACTTTTTTTTATTTTTCTTTATTTCTTTAGGCTTTTTTAATACTTCTTAATTCTTTTCGCGTTTTTTTATCTGTCATTCTCATGACTATCTTTCTTGTCATTTAATCATTTTTTTAAATGTTCTATTTAGTTTTTCGTTGTTTTTTTAGTTTTTTTATCTTCCGTTTTATGTCCATAATTTTCTCTTTATTATTTTTTTTTCTTACATTTTTCTTAATTCATTTTGTTTTTATACCCCTTTTATATAATCGTTTTATTCTCTCTATCTTTGTTATTCGTTCTATTTTATGATCGCTTTCTATACTTACTACATATCTATTTCATTCCTTGCATTAAGACAGAATTTTGTTAACTGCAAGCAGTAGTTTTGCTAACGCAACTATATGGATTCGCATGCGTATGTATATATATATATATATATATATATATATATATATATATATATATATAATTATTTTTTTACTATAATAATTAAATACCTACAGACACTAGTGTTTCATCCTTTCGGGATTCTTCAGTGCAGGGTGTCACGATTACTACCAGTCGAACGATTCGAACCCCGCGACATCTCTGGCTCGATTAGCGGAGGCCGTATCCATTCGGCTACCATTAATCATGTGAAATAGCGTTGAATTTTAAACATTTTAATTTAAATGTTCATTACGTCAGACAGACAGTGATCAAATCGTTATACGATGATCTACGCATAAGAGCTAAATTAACCGACTTTTAATTCAACTGAAAGTGCTCAACGATAAGAAACGAATTTCTTAAAGGGGCTGTCATAATTATTTTTTTACTATAATAATTAAATACCTACAGACACTAGTGTTTCATCCTTTCGGGATTCTTCAGTGCAGGGTGTCACGGTTACTACCAGTCGAACGATTCGAACCCCGCGACACGAGACATCTCTGGCTCGATTAGCGGAGGCCGTATCCATTCGGCTACCATTAACCGTGTGAAATAGCGTTGAATTTTAAACATTTTAATTTAAATATATATATATATTTAAATTAAATTATATATATATATATATATATATATATACATATATATATATATATATTTAAATTAAAATATATATATAAACTTACACATGTATTTAACGATATTTTTATATCTTTTTGTGGTCATTTAACTTCAGTCGGATTTCTTAGAAATCAAAGAATAGCCTAAGCCAAACGCTATCTCTATATGAGATACATAGATATTCGAATATTCCATTGAAGTTTTTTTACCTTTCAAAGAGCAAGTTAGTACTAAAGTCGAAAACAGTATTTAACTTTCCATAATTGACCCTTTAAATATGTTAATATTTACTGTGGTCTCTTAGTTTTATCTGATTCCAGGATAAGATTTCATATAGTGTGGCAGCATATTCAGCTTCGTGTTGTTACTTAAGATAACATTACTTTTAGAAGGTGCACTATTCCTCGTAAAAGCCAACGTATGTTAGCTTACCTAGATCTTATTTGAGCCGATAATACTGTGTGTCTTGAAATATTTAGTTACGGTTTTCTTGTAAAGAGAGTATTCTCATGCCAGGCTGTCCTTGTACAGAGAGATCCTAAACACTCGAGAAGTCATTCAAATTATATGTATGTGTGTGTGTGTGCGTGCGCGCATGTAGGTAAGTATGACATTATATATATATATATATATATATATATATATATAATGTCATACTTACCTATATATATGTGTGTGTGTGTGTGTTTATGTGTGTGTGTAAAATGTCATACTTACTCACAGGCGCATATATATATATGTGTGTGTGTGTGTGTGTGTGTTTGTGTATCTGTGTGTGTTTTTACCTTCTGAATTGCTTGTTTTAAGGCAGCACTTAAACACTAATTTGCTTTATTTTCAAACTTTTATTTAAAAAATCAATTCACGTAACTTGATTATGTAATAGAGCTGACATCTATTTAATGTAGCTGCCTTCAGCATCAATCACCGCCTCAATCCCGGTCTGGAACTGAGAGCCGGCCTTTTCCACAAGCGCCAGCGGTAGTTCGGCGAACACTTGGCGGATGGCGGCGATCAGGCTGGCTTTGGTTTTGTAGGATGTCATATTGGTGATGTTCTTGACGTATGACTTAACGAAGTAGTTCAGCGGGTTCATGTCGGGGGAGGAGAGGAGCGAGTGAGAAAATGGTACAAAGTCGTAGCACACCGTCTGAAGTCAAACATGGGTCTCTTTTGGCTTGTAGGCACTATATTTGGCCTTCGGGACAAGATCAAAGTGTAGTATCTGTTCCGACAGATACTGCACTTAAGATAATTTGTACCAGTCAATGGAGGGGAAACCCTCTATACTGGGACAATTATTATTTTTGTTAACCAGAGTGACCCCTTTTAGGGGAGCTGGTTTTTACCTCACATTAAAAACGGCCTTGTGCCTAATTTGCTCAGTGGGGGAGCAAATAAATACCATCTGTTCCGACAGATGCTGCACTTAAGATAATTTGTACCAGTCAATGGAGGGGAAACCCTCTATACTGGGACAATTATTATTTTTGGTAACCAGAGTGACCCCTTTTAGGGGAGCTGGTTTTTACCTCACATTAAAAACGGCCTTGTGCCTAATTTGCTCAGTGGGGGAGCAAATAAACACCATCTGTTCCGGCAGATACTACACTTAAGATGGTTTGTACCAGTCAATGGAGGGGAAACCCTCTATACTGGGACAATTATTATTTTTGGTAACCAGAGTGACCCCTTTTAGGGGAGCTGGTTTTTACCTCACATTAAAAACGGCCTTGTGCCTAATTTGCTCAGTGGGGGAGCAAATAAATACCATCTGTTCCGGCAGATGCTGCACTTAAGATAATTTGTACCAGTCAATGGAGGGGAAACCCTCTATACTGGGACAATTATTATTTTTGGTAACCAGAGTGACCCCTTTTAGGGGAGCTGGTTTTTACCTCACATTAAAAACGGCCTTGTGCCTAATTTGCTCAGTGGGGGAGCAAATAAATACCATCTGTTCCGGCAGATGCTGCACTTAAGATAATTTGTACCAGTCAATGGAGGGGAAGCCCTCTATACTGGGACAATTATTATTTTTGGTAACCAGAGTGCCCCCTTTTTGCCTACTTTTAGGGGAGCTGGTTTTTACCTCACATTAAAAACGGCCTTGTGCCTAATTTGCTCAGTGGGGGAGCAAATAAATACCATCTGTTCCGGCAGATGCTGCACTTAAGATAATTTGTACCAGTCAATGGAGGGGAAACCCTCTATACTGGGACAATTATTATTTTTGGTAACCAGAGTGACCCTTTTTAGGGGAGCTGGTTTTTACCTCACATTAAAAACGGCCTTGTGCCTAATTTGCTCAGTGGGGGAGCAAATAAATACCATCTGTTCCGGCAGATGCTGCACTTAAGATAATTTGTACCAGTCAATGGAGGGGAAGCCCTCTATACTGGGACAATTATTATTTTTGGTAACCAGAGTGCCCCCTTTTTGCCTACTTTTAGGGGAGCTGGTTTTTACCTCACATTAAAAACGGCCTTGTGCCTAATTTGCTCAGTGGGGGAGCAAATAAATACCATCTGTTCCGGCAGATACTACACTTAAGATAATTTGTACCAGTCAATGGAGGGGAAACCCTCTATACTGGGACAATTATTATTTTTGGTAACCAGAGTGACCCCTTTTAGGGGAGCTGGTTTTTACCTCACATTAAAAACGGCCTTGTGCCTAATTTGCTCAGTGGAGGAGCAAATAAACACCATCTGTTCTGATACCTACATCGTGCGAGGCAGTGCTGTTCTGGCGACACATTCTCGTGCCCGGAACACCTGACAAGCTTTTTGGGTCGCGTTCTGTCCGAACCCCCACTTTGTCTGTCTTTCTCTGCTCTCCCCCCTCCCCCACGGGGGGGGATCCGAGCTGATAATTTACGACCTTCCCGCGAGGGAGGGTCGGAAACACCTTCTCTCTTCCCTCCACTAACTTCCCACTCCCTCTCTCAGTTCTATCTCCCCTCTTGCCGCCTTTTGGCGACAAAGTCGGCTCCCCACTTTGGACGCCGATTCCACGTCACTTTTTTCAGTGAATTTTTTAAAAGAGGGACCCAAAACGGACACCCCTAGCCCGGGGGCCACCAATATGGATACCCTCAGCCAGGGGCCCACCAATATGGATACCCCCAGCCAGGGGGCTACTGCTCCCCAACAGGACGAATCCCCAACAGGAGAAAAAACAACTGCTGATGGGGCGTACCGCCCGGGTATGACACCATTGGACGCTCCCAAGGAGGGGGAAAATTTAACAACAGCTCCCCCCGAGGGCGACTCCCCACAAAGGGGAGCAAAACCAAAATCGGTCGTAGCATCTCACTCCAACCACAAAAAGGAGGAGGTGCCAGACCAAAAGGACAATAAAGGGGACAGCGCTCCCCAGGAGGGCTGCTTTCCCAAAAGGGGAGCAGATCAAGAAAATGAGGGGGCATACCGCCTGGACCTCACAAACGAGGAAGGGGCAGATGACCTCAAAGTAAACAAAAACGATCATGCTCCCCAAGAGGCCGACTCCCCAAAACGGGAAGCTGCTCCCGAAAAAGACACTAAAAAGGGAGCCGCAGCTCAAAAATGTGACACTCCCACAAAAGGACTGACCAGGACATCTGGGGAGGCAGGAAGCGTCGCCAAGAAACAGGCAGGGGCGACCTCCATAAAAGACCAAAAACGGTCTAACCCCACTAAAGACCCCATACCAACACCAACAAGAGGGTGTGCGTGGGGGAAGACCGTAGAAAAACAACTTTCCCCTCAAGAGTATAGAGACCTGTACCTGACAAAGTACAGACAATACATAGAGGGGGCAGATATAAAACCCATACCGGGTGCCTGGGAGGCGATTGAGGGCAGAGTCCTGTCCTTTGCCATTTCCGATATACCGGAAAACCGCCTCCTAGGAATGAAGAAGGAAGACATGGCGGGGCTTCTCCACAAACTTAACATCCCAGTACTATACCTGTACCAGAGGAGCTTCGCTGTGTGGGACATCCTCCTACCCACCAAGGATGATGCGGAGAGACTCTCCCTCCAAGAAATAAAGCATGGGAGAGTCAAACTAACACCTGAATACCAGGGCAAGAGAAGGACTCGGGTGCAGGTATTTAATGTGCCAACCCAAATACCTGCGGAAGTATTAGGATGCCTCTTCAGCCAGTACGGTGAGGTAGAACAGGTGACCCCAGTACGGTCAAAAACTGGGACTCACCTGGGCTGCTACACAATAGCAATGAGGCTGAAGAGGGAAGGTTTTCGGGCAATACCACCGCTGCTGACATACAAAGACGCCAGCATAACGGTAGTGGTGGAGGGCCGTCGTCCACACTGTTGGTTCTGCCAAAAGCAGGGCCACATGGCTAGGAGTTGCCCCCAAAGGGTAACCCCTAATCCAACAACCCAAAAGGCGGTCACAACCCTTGAGACAACGCCCGCACCAAAACAGGCGGCAACAACCCCTGCAACTACAGCACCAACCCCAGCTCCAAGGAAAACCCAAACCACCCAGGAGGCCAAGGGGGAAGAATGGAGCACGGTGGTGAGACAAAAGCGGAAACACATAATCCCTTCTGCCACCGTCCCACCACCAGCCCAAAAATCGAGGCAGGAGCCTCTGCAAATGCAGCAACAACAACAGCCACCGCAGCCAATGCCGCGGAAACAACTGCAGCAACAACTACTGCAGCAGCAAAATCAGCAAGTGCAGCAGAAGCAGCAGCAGCAACGACACGAGCGAGACCAGCAACAACAAAAACAGCTGCAGCAGCAAATAGAGGAGCAGACACAACCAACGGTCCCCACACCAATCGAGACGGGGATCAAGCGGAGAAAAGACTGCTCCTCTGAGGATGAATCCGCAAGTGAGAGGGAGAGGAACTCAACCTCACCTCTCCCCGGTTCATTCGAAAGAATGAAAAAGAAAAACAAAAGAAGAAAAGAGGAAGAAAAGGTGGCCCCCACTCCCTGTGAACATACACCACCCCTAACAACAAAATCCACTTCCACCCCCAAACCACACACTGCACCAACACCAGACACCGCACCAACACCAGACACCGCACCAACACCAGACACCACACCAACACCAGACACCGCACCAACACCAACACCAGACACCGCACCAACACCAAACACCGCACCAACACCAGACACCACACCAACACCAAACACCGCACCAACACCAGACACCACACCAACACCAACACCAACACCAGGCACCACACAAACACCCGTCCCCACACCAAGGCAAACTGAGCCACTACCCCAAAAAGAAAATGAAAAGAATGAACCGAGGGAGAGGAGAGACTCCTCTGCCTCTTGCAGACCAAAGGTCCTTGCCCCCGAGGAACTATGTAATGTAGACCCTCTATCTGTGGCCACAGACATTTCCCATCGGCAGAGGAAAAACTTAAAACCTCTGCTCGATTACAAACAGATAGAGGGGAAAGATGTAAATATCCCCTCAAATTTCCCGGACGCCCCACTCCTAATAACCTTTGTCAGAACTCCAGAGGCCTGCAAGACCAACTTGTGGACAAGGCTGCGGGCCGCTGAAGGGGCGTTTCCGGGAATTGAACTGGTGAATAAAAATGACCCTTCTCTTGATGAACTGTCAAAACAATGCAAGGGAAGGGTCCCCGTGTTGGTCCATCCGTCACTCTACAGGGCCATAAAATTAATTTATCCTTTGGACGTCGGCGGCATTGCGAGAGAAGGTCAGGATATGAAAAACCTGACCACCTTGAGCATGGCACATAACGTCGGTGTCCTTTCCCCGGCTGACTTCGGAGCTGAGTGTAACACACCCTAAGGTAGGTACCATGGCTTTGAATTTGGCTAGTTTGAATGCGAGGGGCTTGAGATCACCGGGCCGGGCGGCTCGCCTCCGGCACGACCTCTTGTCCCTGGGAGTGGATGTGGCTGCGATTCAGGAGACGCATTTCGTTTCCTCTGTGGACTGTCAGGTGCTGGCCAGAGATTTTGAGGTTTTCTCAGCATATGGCAGCCCGCGGGGGAAGGGAGTTTCCGTGCTGGTTAAACGTACCCTGTCGGCGACGGTCGACGTTGTCCATAGAGATGCGGTGGGCAGGCTGGTTGTGGCCGATGTTGCCGTAAAAGATTCTGTGTTTCGGGTGATTGCGGTTCATGCGCCCAGCACCGCTCGTGAGAGGGTCTCATTCTTCAGTCAGCTTGACGCGTTTGTAGATTGTCGGAAGCGGGTAGTGCTAATGGGGGATTGGAATTCCATCTTAGACCCCGACATAGATAAGGTAGGAGGCGGAGCTAGAGGATCGGAGCGGTGCGAGTCCAGCCTGGCTGATCTGATGGCTAGATGCGGTCTGGTCGACAGGTTTCGGTTCGTGCATCCAGGGCGGGAGATGTGGACGTGGACCAATAGCGTTTCCTCCTATCCAAATACCTATTTGGACAGGATGTTAGTTAGGAGAGGCGAAGTAGACTTCTTATCTTGTCCCACGTTCACTTGGCTAGGCCAGACGGACCATAAATTAGTTATGGCTCGGCTGAAGCTAGGAAATAGGCCTAAGTTAACGTGGTACTGGAAGTTAAACACCTCCCTTCTGGAGATACAAGACTTCCAAGATCAGTTAAGAGAATTGATTAAAAAGGCACTAGTGGGGGCGGTTACCGGGAGTAAGTGGTGGTTAGGTCTCAAAGCCAAGATCAGAAGCTTCTCCGTCAAGTATGCCCAGCGCCTCGCACTAGATAAGGCCAAGACGAAGAAGAAGCTAGAGCAGAAACTAGCCCAGGCTACGGGGGAGGGTGACAGAGTTAGTCAGGAACTAGCTAAGCAGGACCTTCTACGCGAGACTAGCGAGCGTTACGAAGGCCAAGTAGTTAGAGCTAGGCTTAGAAAGATAGGCAACGACGCAGTCAATTATGATGCAGACGTGCGCCGTGAGGTTTCTAGGCGTGGCTCGGACAAATACATTGCAAAAATCAAACATCCGAATGGACGCACCCTGGAATCGACTCGGGAGATCTGCGAGGGGTTTCGAGAACATTTCGAGGAGCGTTTTACGCAGCAGCCCGATCTTCCGGTCCTTGAGTTTAGCGACTATTTGGCCGACTCTCCCCGCCTCGAGGCGGCTAGAGCGGCTAGTTGCGAGGGCCGGGTGACGGAGCGGGAGGTCTTTACTGCGCTGAAGCAGGTCAACTGTGACAGATCGCCAGGACTTGATGGTCTGCCATACGAACTGTACTTGAGGCTGTCGCCCATGTTTCTGCCTCTTCTGACGGATATGTTCAACCATTGGTTTGCTCAGGGATCCATCCAAGGGCAGGTGACCAAGGGAGTGATCACATTGCTGAAGAAAGGTGACGGGCATGGAGGGGAAGAGTTAGACGACTACAGGCCCATAACTCTGCTAAACACAGAGTTGAAGATTTTGGCCAAGGTCCTGTCGAATCGGCTGCAGGTTGTTATCGACGAGTTGGTTGAACCGGAATAGAACTACGCTGTGAAGGGGAGATCGATTCAGAACAACTTGCACCTGATCCGCATGATCCTAGAGGGGGGAATAGATGACGACACGGAAGCCGCGCTGATAAACTTAGATCAGTCCAAAGCTTTCGATAGGGTCGACCATCGTTTCCTGGCATCTGTCTTAGAGGCCGCCGGTTTTAAACCGGACTTTTGCAAGTGGATCTCCATAATGTATCGACAGCCCATGGCTGTCGTGCAAGTGAACGGAAAGCGCTCGGAACCCTTTGTTATCTCTCGGTCGGTTCGTCAGGGTTGTCCGCTGTCGCCCCTGCTTTATGTCCTGGATTTGGAGCCTCTTCTCCGCAAGCTGAGACATGGGGAGGCAAATTCGGCCCTGCGCGGAATGGCTCTGCCTGGGGCTCAGCTGCCAAGGTATCCGCGTTCGCCGATGATGTCACGATCTTCGTGTCGGGCTTCAGAGACATTGAGGTCGTGTCGGAGGCACTCACACAGTACGAAAGAATCACAGGGGCCAAGATAAACCGCAACAAGTCGGTAGGACTGCGGTTGGGCGCATGGAGTGGCAACGCAAACCTCCCTGCGCCCTTCAGCTGGACAGATGGCCCGGTCCGGATCCTCGGCGTGTGGTTCGGACCGGGTCTCCAGCTTGACAAGAATTGGTTGGAGGTACGGTCAAAGGTGGAGGCTGCAGTCAATTCGTGGCTTCCTAGGAAACTTTCCTTAAAGGGTAGAGCTGAGGCGTGCGCCACTTACGTCTTTCCTCTCATCCTTTACCGACTGGCCGTACTTCCCCTGCCTGCACAACACCTAAAAGCTCTTGTCGAACTCTTGTCCTCGCTCCTTTGGGACAGAGGAAGACACTGGGTGAGCAGACAGGTCTGTATTCAACGTCCGTGTGAGGGAGGCTTGGGAATGCCGGACTTGAAGTGTCATCGAGATGCTGAGAGGCTGGCCTTCCTGAGCCACTATATGCAGGAGGACTAACCGTGGCACCCCGTAGTTACTGCCGCCTTCCCCGACCTCGTTCTCGACCCTTCCATCGAGAGCCGTCGCAGGCCGCGGGGAGAATCTGCCTACATGAAAGAGTGCCGAGCCGCGCTAAAACGACTACCAAGGTCCAGTGACCTTGTGACTGCTACCCGTAGGGAACTCCACAGGGATCTAGTGAAGGGGGCCGCTGACGACCCGCTATGCGCGCGTTTGGGGTGGCAGCAGAGTGAGATCCGCTCCGCATGGAGCTGGGCGCCAGGTTCGAGTCATCTGAACAATTCGGAGTTCTCTCTGACCTGGCGATTGGCCCGAAATGCACTTCCACTCAACAACATACAATGCAGTTCTGGGTTTTTGGAGTCGCCTGATTGTCCCCGTTGTGGGACAACGGCCGTGGAAACTACGGATCACGCTTTCTTCGATTGCCGCGAACTCCGCCATTACTGGTCGTATGTCTGTGGGGTGACGGCTCGCATCGATCCTGAGCATCCTCGCCCAATTACTGTATCCAATGTTGTGGACAACGTGAGGCCGCCGTGGGACCGGGAAAGACAAATGGTCTACGTTACGATCCTGGCCGTGGCGAGAATGGTGATTTGGACGTCGCGTCTGCAAGGTTGCCGGGGAGTGTTGTCTTTTTCTGATCAAGATCTGATCGCTTTCTTTAAACACCAACTACGGGTGAAGATCAGATGTGATGGAAGAAGGCTGCATCGCGCGGCATTTGACAGAAGATGGATACATGTGGCAAGTCTGTGTGTACGAAGAGGAGCCAAATTTGAATACGTGTTCCCCGCCTAGGTGTGGAACGCGCAGTTCTGTAAAGTAAAATTAAACAAGTAGTCTCTCAGCTAGCTGAGTGTGTGTTCCATCCCTCCCCGATTAGGAAGCCTCCAAGATCCCCATCCCCTCTTACCTGCAATTTTTGTTCTCACCCCTTCCTCTAAATTTTACCCATCTTGGAGAAAAAGAAATACAAACTTTTACAAACCTAGTGGAACGGGCAGTCTATCAATTAGACGGGGTTGGGAGGGTCCTACTAATCACCTTTTGTTTTTTCTTCCCCCGCCCTCGACACAAATGAATTATTGTTACCATTTTATTGTTATCTTTTTTGTTTTTACACGTCAATAAAAAATGTTTTAAAAATTGGGAGTTACTAGGACGTCCCCCAATACGAAAGGGTGAATGCGGTATTATGGTGAAAGAAGATACTAGCTGGGAGAAACTTTTGACTTTGTTTATTTCTGGAGTGACAAGGATGACCAACGACCCCCAAAATCCCCCCTTTTGAGTTGGCCATGTGCCTAAGTTTTTTGTTCACCGTTAATTTTGAATGTATTTTTTAACATGAATAAAAGATTTAATATCTCAAAGTGTAGTATCTGTTCTCTCAGTTACTAAACTTTCCGCCACCGGGCTTTCGGGCTAGGTTAAGGTGTTTTCATACTAACTTTCGTTAGCAAGGACCGACCCCCTCCTTTGGGGAGTCAGGACCTAAAGGACCGACTCCACATTTGTGGGAGCTTGGACCCGAAACCGATCCCCTTTTTTGAGAGACTGGAATCTCGGGACCAACACCACTATCGCTGGTAGTTGAGACCTTCTTTTTTCATTTGTTGTTTTTGCATGTTGTTTTTTCTTCGTTTCGGTCTCACTTCTCGAGACTGGGATGGTCTAATTTCTCAACACTTAATTGCCTGAGCAGCACTCTGACCTGCCAGGCCCAAACTTTGTCTATCTTCGCTGCTCTCCCAGTGGATCGAGCAGACAGGGTTCTCTTTCTCGCTTCCGTTGGGGTAAGTTAGTGGGTAGGGTGACGTGGGGTAGGGCGGGTGCTTCGTTTCTGCTCCCCTCTGTGGGCAGGGATGCCTATCCCCTCTCTCTCTTAATTGCGACGCGGCACTCTGACCCGCTAGCACCGAAGTCAAAAACTCTAATTTCTTCAAAGTCCGCTCCTCCCCCTCCTCCCCCTCCATTCCCCTGGGTTTTCTTTTCCCCCACTACACTTTGGTCCGCGCCAGCGGCCAGTGCAACCGCCACGATGCCAGGCAGGAGGGGTACGTCACCCCAAATGCGCAGCATCTCAACTGCGAACGACTCCCTATGTGAGGGAGCTGATGCATCTCCCGGCGAAACGGCGCCAGGAAACAAGGTAGGGCCCCGGCGCGCGGCGACCTTGGAAGAAAGCGGGAGGGTAGGGCCGCAGCCCGCGGCGACCCCCCGAAAAGCACCTGCAACCGCTCCCCACGAGGGCAACCCAGCGGAAAAAGCTGCCGCTAAGTCAATAGCTTGGGAAAGTGCAGAACCCAGCCAACCAGCTGCACCCCAGGACGGCAGAACCAAGGGAGGAAGACCGGGGAACCCATCCCCCGCTCCCCCAAAGGGCGACTCCCCAACAGAAAAGGAGGAGAACAGCACCGTGGACCAAACCGAGGCGCTGGATGAAGACGTAATAGCCTCCATCTGCTCACTATTCGGCGGGGAAGACAGTGATTGGCCCCCCAACACTCCCCAAGAGGACCAAATACGGAAAAGGGGTGACTCTCCGGCCAGTGGTAACAAAAGCAAGCTGGAAGGAGAGACACCCTTGACAGTACCCACCAAGGCTCCAGCTGGGAACACGGCACCAGAAGGGGAGACACCTCCATCCCCCAAGGGGACAGCCACCCAGCAAAGGAAGAAAATAAGAAAGGGGAGCGGCCCGGAGAGCAAACCAAGCCAGGACAAAACAGCGCCAAAAACACAATGGCCTACTTTGCCTGGTAACGGGCCAGTTCCGAAACCAAAAAGGCCCATAACAGGGGAGAGCCCCACAACATCAGCTACGCCCCCCAACCCGAGTCCAACTGACACCCACCAGGATGGAGGACCGGCATGGGGCCCCAAAGAGCAGCAAGGGAAGTTGACGCCCGAAGACTACAGAGCACTCTTCGACTCCACTTACAAGGAGTATACCCAGGGGAACAACATCCAACCCCTCCCGGGTCAAGTGGAAGTTCTGGAGAAAAGAGTGCTCTCGCTGATAACTTCAGACACCAAGACAAGGGGTCTGACGGGCGTCAACAAGGACACCATGATGAACGTGTTGCTGGAGCAGAACATTCCCGCCAACTACATCTGTAGAAGGAGTTACGCACAGTGGGATGTTCTGCTCCCCACCTCCGAAGACGCAGTCAGGCTGTCCAGGACCTGCCATCAGAGCAGGAACATAAAGCTCCAACCCATCTATATGAACAAGAGGAGAGCAAATGTTTCTGCTCTAAACGTCCCCTGCTATATGGAGGCCAAACAACTGGGGGCTATCCTAAGCCAGTATGGGGACGTAGAGGAAGTCACCCCGGTCCGCGGATTAAGAAACATCATGACCGGGGACTACAAAGTACAGATGGTCCTGGACAAGGCTGGATTCTACGCCATCCCAGCCACACTCAAGTTCGGAGAGTGGACACTCTCCCTTATAGTGGAAGGGAGGAGGCCCCATTGCTGGCTGTGCACACAACAAGGGCATATGGCGAAGGACTGTCCGAAGAGGAATGGAGGGAAGAAGCCCACAAAAGCGGCGGGAACAAGCGTGACAACAAATCAAGCCGCTGCTCCCGCGCCGGCCGCAAATCCTCCAGAGGTACCGACAGGCTGGGTGACGGTCGTAAAGAAAGGCAAGACCAACAAACAGCCATTCTTGCAGACAGTCACCCAAGACCAAGACCAACCGAAGAGCGAGACGGAGAAAATGGACACACAGACACCCTCCTCCTCAAACAAGAGGAAACTACCAGAATCTGAGGAGGAGGCCGCGTCAGAGGCAGAGGAAGAGACAACAAAAGTCTCTATGGCCCTGAGCGCAACAGAGATCAGGAGGGCCAGGAGGAGGAAAAGCCGCAAGACACGCGCAAACCCTCCTACCCCCACTGAGACTGAGAAGGACTCCCTCGCAACAACAACACAGGATGAGCCCCCTGTGATCCCAACACCCCAGCAACCCGAACAACCTTCCCCCTCTCCTATAAAGGCCCCAAGAAACTCTTCCCGCCCCTCATCCCGTGACAGGAGCCAAAAAGAAGAAAACGAGCAGGCTACCCCCTCCCCAAGCGCTCAGCCTCCCCATCAACCAAAAGAGGTCCCCTCCCCCACTCCCAAAGTCTGCACTGAACGGACCAAAAAGCTCCCCTTCCTGCCAGGAAGCAGGATTTGTGAAACAGACCCTCTCCAACCGGCTCCGGACCTTAAAAGACAACAGAAGGTCCGGTACAATAAACTCAAAAACTTTGAAAAAGTCGGTGGAGACCTAGTAACAGACCCCACTAAATTCAAGGACGCTCCCTTGTTGACCACTTTCGTTAGGGTCGACAAGGACGCTAGGACTGGAGGAATGTGGGCAATGATTAAGGCAGCGAAGAATGCGATCCCAGGCCAGCAGCTGGTGGATAGGGACCATCCTTCGCTGACCAACATTTTCTTTAAATGTGAGGGTAGAATCCCCATGTATGTACACCCATCGCTATACAGGGCACTCAAACTAACCTTCCCCCTGGACGTGGGGGGCGTGGCCAAGGATGGATCACCTTCATCGGATTTACTTACCGGCAGCCTTGGCCAGGCCTGCCATGTCCTCACTGCCCAGGATTTCAGACCCGTCTGTGACAGTGCTTGAGGTAATTGATCATGTCTTTGAACTTGGCTACATTGAATGTGAGGGGCATCAGGTGTCGAAGCAAGGCCTCGCGCGTTGTGAGAGACTTGGTGTCCCTCAAGGTAGATATTGCCGCTATCCAGGAGACCCACTTTGTTTGTGACGGGGATTGTCAGGTGCTGGTAAACGATTACGATGTCTACTCAGCATATGGCAATACCTATAGTCGTGGAATCTCCTTGCTAGTGAGTCGCACCCTATCAGCGTCGGTGAATGTTGTTCACGCAGGCGAGGACGGGCGGGCGCTTGTTGTTGATGTTGCTGTTAATTGTAGTGTTTTTCGGATTGTTGCTGTTTATGCTCCCAATGCTGCTGTAGAGAGGGCAACCTTTTTTCGACGGTTGGAGGGCTTCTTAGTGGATCCGGAACGGTTAGTTTTAATGGGGGATTGGAATGCAATCCTTGATCCCAAAATAGATAAGGTCGGGGGGACTAGCGGGTCGGCGTGGTGTGACAGCAGTCTGTCTGACCTGATGGCCTCGTGCGATCTCGTCGACAGATTTCGTCTGGATCATCCGGGGCGGGAGATGTTGACGTGACATCCTGTAGTGCCTTCCCATCCAAGCACTTACTTGGATCGGATGTTAGTTAGAAGAGGCGATGTAGACTTCCTATCTTGCCCCACGTTCCACTTGCTAGGACACTCGGACCATAAACTTGTTATGGCCCGTTTGAGCTTAAGTGCTAGGCCTAAACTGGCCGGATACTGGAAGTTCAACAGCACCTTGTTGGAGCTGGAGGACTACCGGTTGAAGGTCACTGAGCTAATTCAGCGGGCTTTAGTGGGGGCGGTTACAGGGAGTAAGTGGTGGGTTAGTCTCAAGGCCAAAATTAGGCGCTTCTCTGTCCAGTATAGCCAACGCCTCGCGATAGATAAGGCTAAGGCAAAGAAGCGTTTAGAGGATAAGCTGACCCGGGCGGTGGATGGGGGGGGACCCCCTAGAGTTAGCACTAGCTAAACAAGATCTCAACCGCTTGGCTAGCGAGCGGTATGAAGGTCAAGTAGTTAGGGCTAGGTTAAAGAAAGTTTCTAACGAGGCTGTGAATGTTGACGCTGTTGAGCGTAAGGCTGCTTTAAGGCGCGGTTCGGATGGGTACATTCGTAAAGTACATAACCTGGAAGGACACCCCTTAGTATCGACTCGGGAGATCTGCGAGGGGTTTCGGGAGCATCTATCGGTGCGCTTCACCCAACTACCCGGACTCAGGGTTGATGAGTTTGGCAGCTATTTGGCTGACTCGCCCCGCCTCACGGCGGCTCGGGCGGCTAGCTGTGATGGTCTTATTACTGAACATGAGGTCATTACTGCATTGAAGCAGGTCGGCTATAACAAATCCCCGGGGCTTGATGGTTTGCCCTACGAGTTTTACTTGAGGCTGTCGCCCATGTTGGTCCCTATTCTGAAGGATATGCTCAACCATTGGTTTGCCCAGGGTTCCATCCCTGGACAGGTGACCAAGGGTGTGATCACATTGCTGAGGAAAGGTCAACGGCATGGTGGGAGGGAAAACTTTGATGATTTTAGGCCCTTGACTCTGCTAAACACAGAGTTAAAGATTTTGGCAAAGATTCTTGCGAATCGCTTGCAGGTTGTCATCACTGACTTGATCGAACCGGACCAGACTTATGCTGTGAAGGGGAGATCGATTCAAGACAATTTGCACTTGATACGCTCGATCATAGAGGGGACAGAAGCCGACGCCGAAGCCGCGCTGATCAGTTTGGATCAGTCCAAGGCATTCGATAGGGTCGACCATCGGTTCCTAGGATCTGTGCTAGAGGCCGCCAGATTTAATCCGGACTTCCGCAAGTGGATCTTTGTTCTGTATGACAGGCCGACGGTAGCGGTGCAGATCAACGGTAAGCTGTCGGAGTCATTCGCTGTCTCTCGGTCGGTGCGACAGGGTTGTCCGCTGTCGCCTCTGTTGTATGTCCTGGCGTTGGAACCCCTCCTTCGCAAGTTAAGGGACGAGGCGGCTACACCAGTCCTGCGCGGAATAGCTCTCCCTGGAGGCACACGAGCCAGGGTTTCCGCGTTCGCCGATGACGTCACCGTGTTCGTGTCCTGCCTCACGGACGTTCAAGCGGTGGTCGAGGCACTCGCTCGATACGAAGAAGTAACAGGGGCCATCTTCAACCGTAGCAAGTCTGTTGGCCTGCGGTTGGGGGCCTGGACCGGGGTAAACTCGCTTCCAGGTATTTTCAGCTGGACCGATGGACCGGTCCGCATTCTCGGTGTCTGGTTTGGACCGGGACTTCAGCTGGAAAAGAATTGGTCGGAAGTACAGTCTAAGGTCAAATCGTCAGTAAAGACTTGGATTGGAAGGAAATTGTCCTTGAAGGGTCGGGCGGAGGCGTGTGCTACATACGTCTTTCCGCTCATCCTTTACCGTTTGTCTGTACTTCCTCTCCCTGCAGAACGACTAACCCGCTTACAAGGGCGCCTCGATTAACTTTTGTTGAACGAGGGTAAGCATTATGTCTGCAGAGAGGTCTGTGTTCAAAGTCCGAGCGAGGGAGGCCTGGGTCAGCCCAGTCTCTTATCTCATAGAAACGCCGAGAGATTGGCTTTCCTGGGTCGTTCACTTGAAGGAGACGCTCCTTGGGTCCCTGTGGTTGAGAACTCATTTCCCAATCTCAAACCCAACCCTTCGGTAGAAGGTCGTCGTAGACCGAAGGGGGAGTCCAAGTTCTTCTCCGAATGCCGAACCGCTCTTAGAGCTTTGCCGGGGACCAATGTCCTCGATCAGCCAAGGAAGAAACTGTATCGGGATTTAGTGGAGGGGACGGCGAAGGATCCACTTTGTAGGCGGATGGGATGGTCGATGGAGGTTGTCCGTTCTCAATGGCGTTGGGCGCCGGGACGGGAGATTCTGAATAACTCGGAATTCTCCCTGACTTGGCGACTGGTCCGAAATGCGCTGCCCCTCTTCGACGTACTTTTCCGGTATAAAGAACATACCAGCCGCTTCTGTCCGTGCTGTGACGAACGCGAGCCCGAACAATCGAGCACGCGTTTTTTAGTTGCAGCCGGATACAGCCCCTATTAAGGTACGTCGAGGGGGTAACAGCTCGCATCGATGCCGAGTGTCTGCTCGATCTCGACGTAGGAACTTTTGTGTACAACATGGAGCCGCCGTTCCCCAGGGAGGAAAGTTTGTTTTTCCTGGCGATCCTAGCAGTAGCGCGCATGACCATTTGGATTGCGCGCCTTAAGTTGGTCCACGAAGGGACATCTGTTCCTGATCGGGATCTGATTGTTTACTTTAAACATTTGCTTAAAGTAAAGATCAGATGCGATTGGAAGAGGTTGCCTAGAGTGGAATTTGACAAGAGGTGGGTGCACAGCACTAGTTTGTGCATCCGTCGAGGAGCCAAGTTTCAATACGTGTTCCCTCCTTAGGCATGGCATGGGCGGTGCTGGGTCCTACGGACCCCATCCCGCCTAGGTTAGCATTATAAGTTCAGTAAAGTAACTCTTGACTGGTGGTACAAATGAGATCCTGTTCCTGATTTTATCTTTTGGTATTAGAGAACCTCTGAGTCTGCCCAACCCCCCTGCTCCTCATCTTTATTTTCTGATGCCCCCGGTCATCCCCCTACTCAGAGGTCACCTTCCTACCCCCTCCATCCATTGCTTTATTTTCTCCCACCTCCATTAAGGCGACTTCCCCAAACCCCATTAGGGATGCTCTGCTTGTTTTCGGTTCCCCGGAAAACAGTGGGGGATCTAGCCACATAGAATAGTACAGGGGGGTCTTACTAACAACACATTAGTAGTTTTTTCCTTTTTTTTTTTTTTTTTTTTTTTCTTGAAATGAACATTTTCATTAGTTTTTTCCCACTCCACGAACATTTTATGCCAATTGATTCAAGAACTCTTTCTAATGAAATCGAACTTTATTTTCTCACACATACACACACAAAAAAAAAAAAAAAAAATGCACACACAACATACAGAAATGAATATACAAATTGTGCATAGTTAAATTTTACATTGAACGCTGGGGTTATTAGTTAGATTAGGATCCACAGAGTGATTGAGGTATTTTGGTAAATGTTGCCAGTCAAGAGTAAGACTTCAAAGTCTCATCTGTTACATAGTCAAAAAGACCCTGTACCCTCCCCCTCCCAATTTCTTGTAGGGCCTTGTGCCTAATTTTGTTGAATTGAATTTTTTGTACGTTTTTTATGTTCAATTTTTTATTTCTCAATAAAATATATAAACAAGATCAAAGTGTAGTATCTGTTCTGATACCTACATCGTGCGAGGCAGTGCTGTTCTGGCGACACATTCTCGTGCCCGGAACACCTGACAAGCTTTTTGGGTCGCGTTCTGTCCGCACCCCCACTTTGTCTGTCTTTCTCTGCTCTCCCCCCTCCCCCACGGGGGGGGGGATCCGAGCTGATAATTTATGACCTTCCCGCGAGGGAGGGTCGGAAACACCTTTTCTCTTCCCTCCACTAACTTCCCACTCCCTCCCTCAGTTCTTTCTCCCCTCTTGCCGCCTTTTGGCGCCACCTCTTTTTGGCGCCACCTCTTTTTGGCGCCAAAGTCGGCTCCCCACTTTGGACGCTGATTCCACGTCACTTTTTTCGGTGAATTTTTTTTAAAAGAGGGACCCAAAACCGACACCCCCAGCCCGGGGGCCACCAATATGGATACCCTCAGCCAGGGGCCCACCAATATGGATACCCCCAGCCAGGGGGCTACTGCTCCCCAAGAGGACGAATCCCCAACAGGAGAAAAAACAACTGCTGATGGGGCGTACCGCCCGGGTATGACACCATTGGAAGCTCCCCAGGAAGGGGAAAATTTAACAACAGCTTCCCCCGAGAGCGACTCCCCCCAAAGGGGAGCAAAACCAAAATCGGTCGTAGCATCTCACTCCAACCACAAAAAGGAGGAGGTGCCAGACCAAAAGGACAATAAAGGGGACAGCGCTCCCCAGGAGGGCTGCTCTCCCAAAAGGGGAGCAGATCAAGAAAATGAGGGGGCATACCGCCTGGACCTCACAAACGAGGAAGGGGCAGATGGCCTCAAAGTAAACAAAAAGGATCATGCTCCCCAAGAGGCCGACTCCCCAAAACGGGAAGCTGCTCCCGAAAAAGACACTAAAAAGGGAGCCGCCGCCCAAAAAGGTGACATTCCCACAAAAGGACTGACCAAGACATCTGGGGAGGCAGGAAGCGTCGCCAATAAACAGGCAGGGGCGACCTCCATAAAAGACCAAAAACGATCTAACCCCACTAAAGACCCCATACCAACACCAACAAGAGGGTCTGCGTGGGGGAAGACCGTAGAAAAACAACTGTCCCCTCAAGAGTATAGAGACCTGTATCTGACAAAGTACAGACAATACATAGAGGGGGCAGATATAAAACCCATACCGGGTTCCTGGGAGGCGATTGAGGGCAGAGTCCTGTCCTTTGCCATTTCCGATATACCGGAAAACCGCCTCCTAGGAATGAAGAAGGAAGACATGGCGGGGCTTCTCCACAAACTTAACATCCCAGTACTATACCTGTACCAGAGGAGCTTCGCTGTGTGGGACATCCTCCTACCCACCAAGGATGATGCGGAGAGACTCTCCCTCCAAGAAATAAAGCATGGGAGAGTCAAACTAACACCTGAATACCAGGGCAAGAGAAGGACTCGGGTGCAGGTATTTAATGTGCCAACCCAAATACCTGCGGAAGTATTAGGATGCCTCTTCAGCCAGTACGGTGAGGTAGAACAGGTGACCCCAGTACGGTCAAAAACTGGGACTCACCTGGGCTGCTACACAATAGCAATGAGGCTGAAGAGGGAAGGTTTTCTAGCAATACCACCGCTGCTGACATACAAAGACGCCAGCATAACGGTAGTGGTGGAGGGCTGTCGTCCACACTGTTGGTTCTGCCAAAAGCAGGGCCACATGGCTAGGAGTTGCCCCCAAAGGGTAACCCCTAATCCAACAACCCAAAAGGCGGTCACAACCCCTGAGACAACGCCCGCACCAGAACAGGCGGCAACAACCCCTGCAACTGCAGCACCAACCCCAGCTCCAAGGAAAACCCAAACCACCCAGGAGGCCAAGGGGGAAGAATGGAGCACGGTAGTGAGACAAAAGCGGAAACACATAATCCCTTCTGCCACCGTCCCACCACCAGCCCAAAAATCGAGGCAGGAGCCTCTGCAAATGCAGCAACAACAACAGCCACCGCAGCCAATGCCGCGGAAACAACTGCAGCAACAACTACTGCAGCAGCAAAATCAGCAAGTGCAGCAGAAGCAGCAACGACACCAGCGAGAGCAGCAACAACAAAAACAGCTGCAGCAGCAAATAGAGGAGCAGACACAACCAACGGTCCCCACACCAATCGAGACGGGGATCAAGCGGAGAAAAGACTGCTCCTCTGAGGATGAATCCGCAAGTGAGAGGGAGAGGAACTCAACCTCACCTCTCCCCGGTTCATTCGAAAGAATGAAAAAGAAAAACAAAAGAAGAAAAGAGGAAGAAAAGGTGGCCCCCACTTCCTGTGAACATACACCACCCCTAACAACAAAATCCACTTCCACCCCCAAACCACACACTGCACCAACACCAGACACCGCACCAACACCAGACACCGCACCAACACCAGACACCACACCAACACCAGACACCGCACCAACACCAACACCAACACCAGACACCGCACCAACACCAAACACCGCACCAACACCAGACACCACACCAACACCAACACCAACACCAGGCACCACACAAACACCCGTCCCCACACCAAGGCAAACTGAGCCACTACCCCAAAAAGAAAATGAAAAGAATGAACCGAGGGAGAGGAGAGACTCCTCTGCCTCTTTCAGACCAAAGGTCCTTGCCCCTGAGGAACTATCTAATGTAGACCCTCTATCTGTGGCCACAGACATTTCCCATCGGCAGAGGAAAAACTTAAAACCTCTGCTCGATTACAAACAGATAGAGGGGAAAGATGTAAATATCCCCTCAAATTTCCCGGACGCCCCACTCCTAATAACCTTTGTCAGAACTCCAGAGGCCTGCAAGACCAACTTGTGGACAAGGCTGCAGGTCGCTGAAGGGGCGTTTCCGGGAATTGAACTGGTGAAAAAAAATGACCCTTCTCTTGATGAACTGTCAAAACAATGCAAGGGAAGGGTCCCCGTGTTGGTCCATCCGTCACTCTACAGGGCCATAAAATTAATTTATCCTTTGGACGTCGGCGGCATTGCGAGAGAAGGTCAGGATATGAAAAACCTGACCACCTTGAGCATGGCACATAACGTCGGCGTCCTCTCCCCAGCTGACTTCGGAGCTGAGTGTGACACACCCTAAGGTAGGTACCATGGCTTTGAATTTGGCTAGTTTGAATGCGAGGGGCTTGAGATCACCGGGCCGGGCGGCTCGCCTCCGGCACGACCTCTTGTCCCTGGGAGTGGATGTGGCTGCGATTCAGGAGACGCATTTCGTTTCCTCTGTGGACTGTCAGGTGCTGGCCCGAGACTTTGAGGTTTTCTCAGCATATGGCAGCCCGCGGGGGAAGGGAGTTTCCGTGCTGGTTAAACGTACCCTGTCGGCGACGGTCGACGTTGTCCATAGAGATGCGGTGGGTAGGCTGGTTTTGGCCGATGTTGCCGTAAAAGATTCTGTGTTTCGGGTGATTGCGGTTCATGCGCCCAGCACCGCTCGTGAGAGGGTCTCATTCTTCAGTCAGCTTGACGCGTTTGTAGATTGTCGGAAGCGGGTGGTGCTAATGGGGGATTGGAATTCCATCTTAGACCCCGACATAGATAAGGTAGGAGGCGGAGCTAGAGGATCGGAGCGGTGCGAGTCCAGCCTGGCTGATCTGATGGCTAGATGCGGTCTGGTCGACAGGTTTCGGTTCGTGCATCCAGGGCGGGAGATGTGGACGTGGACCAATAGTGTTTCCTCCTATCCAAATACCTATTTGGACAGGATGTTAGTTAGGAGAGGCGAAGTAGACTTCTTATCTTGTCCCACGTTCACTTGGCTAGGCCAGACGGACCATAAATTAGTTATGGCCCGGCTGAAGCTAGGAAATAGGCCTAAGTTAGCGGGGTACTGGAAGTTAAACACCTCCCTTCTGGAGATACAAGACTTCCAAGATCAGTTAAGAGAATTGATTAAAAAGGCACTAGTGGGGGCGGTTACCGGGAGTAAGTAGTGGTTAGGTCTCAAAGCCAAGATCAGAAGCTTCTCCGTCAAGTATGCCCAGCGCCTCGCACTAGATAAGGCCAAGACGAAGAAGCAGCTAGAGCAGAAACTAGCCCAGGCTACGGGGGAGGGTGATAGGGTTAGTCAGGAACTAGCTAAGCAGGACCTTCTACGCGAGACTATCGAGCGTTACAGAAGGCCAAGTAGTTAGAGCTAGGCTTAGAAAGATAGGCAACGAAGAAGTCAATTCTGATGCAGACGTGCGCCGTGAGGTTTCTAGGCGTGGCTCGGACAAATACATTGCAAAAATCAAACATCCGAATGGACGCACCCTGGAATCGACTCGGGAGATCTGCGAGGGGTTTCGAGAACATTTCGAGGAGCGTTTTACGCAGAAGCCCGATCTTCCGGTCCTTGAGTTTAGCGACTATTTGGCCGACTCTCCCCGCCTCGAGGCGGCTAGAGCGGCTGGTTGCGAGGGCCGGGTGACGGAGCAGGAGGTCTTTACTGCACTGAAGCAGGTCAGCTGTGACAGATCGCCAGGACTTGATGGTCTGCCATACGAACTGTACTTGAGGCTGTCGCCCATGTTTCTGCCTCTGTTGACAGATATGTTCAACCATTGGTTTGCTCAGGGATCCATCCCAGGGCAGGTGACCAAGGGAGTGATCACATTGCTGAAGAAAGGTGACGGGCATGGAGGGGAAGAGTTAGACGACTACAGGCCCATAACTCTGCTAAACACAGAGTTGAAGATTTTGGCCAAGGTCCTGTCGAATCGGCTGCAGGTTGTTATCGACGAGTTGGTTGAACCGGAACAGAACTACGCTGTGAAGGGGAGATCGATTCAGAACAACTTGCACCTGATCCGCATGATCCTAGAGGGGGGAATAGATGACGACACGGAAGCCGCGCTGATAAACTTAGATCAGTCCAAAGCTTTCGATAGGGTCGACCATCGTTTCTGGCATCTGTCTTAGAGGCCGCCGGTTTTAAACCGGACTTTTGCAAGTGGATCGCCATAATGTATCGACAGCCCATGGCTGTCGTGCAAGTGAACGGAAAGCGCTCGAAACCCTTTGTTATCTCTCGGTCGGTTCGTCAGGGTTGTCCGCTGTCGCCCCTGCTTTATGTCCTGGATTTGGAGCCTCTTCTCCGCAAGCTGAGACATGGGGAGGCAAATTCGGCCCTGCGCGGAATGGCTCTGCCTGGCGGCTCAGCTGCCAAGGTATCCGCGTTCGCCGATGATGTCACGATCTTCGTGTCGGGCTTCAGAGACATTGAGGTCGTGTCGGAGGCACTCACACAGTACGAAAGAATTACAGGGGCCAAGATAAACCGCAACAAGTCGGTAGGACTGCGGTTGGGCGCATGGAGTGGCAACGCAAACCTCCCTGCGCCCTTCAGCTGGACAGATGGCCCGGTCCGGATCCTCGGCGTGTGGTTCGGACCGGGTCTCCAGCTTGACAAGAATTGGTTGGAGGTACGGTCAAAGGTGGAGGCTGCAGTCAATTCGTGGCTTCCTATGAAACTTTCCTTAAAGGGTAGAGCTGAGGCGTGCGCCACTTACGTCTTTCCTCTCATCCTTTACCGACTGGCCGTACTTCCCCTGCCTGCACAACACCTAAAAGCTCTTGTCGAACTCTTGTCCTCGCTCCTTTGGGACAGAGGAAGACACTGGGTGAGCAGACAGGTCTGTATTCAACGTCCGTGTGAGGGAGGCTTGGGAATGCCGGACTTGAAGTGTCATCGAGATGCTGAGAGGCTGGCCTTCCTGAGCCACTATATGCAGGATGACCAACCGTGGCACCCCGTGGTTACTGCCGCCTTCCCCGACCTCGTTCTCGACCCTTCCATCGAGAGCCGTCGCAGGCCGTGGGGAGAATCTGCCTACATGAAAGAGTGCCGAGCCGCGCTAAAACGACTACCAAGGTCCAGTGACCTTGTGACTGCTACCCGTAGGGAACTCCACAGGGATCTAGTGAAAGGGGCCGCGGACGACCCGCTATGCGCGCGTTTGGGGTGGCAGCAGAGTGAGATCCGCTCCGCGTGGAGCTGGGCGCCAGGTTCGAGTCATCTGAACAATTCGGAGTTCTCTCTGACCTGGCGATTGGCCCGAAATGCACTTCCACTCAACAACATGCTGCAGTTCTGGGTTTCTGGAGTCGCCTGATTGTCCCTGTTGTGGGACAACGGCCGTGGAATCTACGGATCACGCTTTCTTCGATTGCCGCGAACTCCGCCAGTACTGGTCGTATGTCAGTGGGGTGACGGCTCGCATCGATCCTGAGCATCCTCGCCCAATTACTGTATCCAATGTTGTGGACAACGTGAGGCCGCCGTGGGACCGGGAAAGACAAATGATCTACGTTACGATCCTGGCCGTGGCGAGAATGGTGATTTGGACGTCGCGTCTGCAAGGTTGCCGGGGGGTGTTGTCTTTTTCTGATCAAGATCTGATCGCGTTCTTTAAACACCAACTACGGGTGAAGATCAGATGTGATAGAAGAAGGCTGCATCGCGCGGCATTTGACAGAAGATGGATACATGTGGCAAGTCTGTGTGTACGAAGAGGAGCCAAATTTGAATACGTGTTCCCCGCCTAGGTGTGGAACGCGCAGTTCTGTAAAGTTAAATTAAACAAGTAGTCTCCCAGCTAGCTGAGTGTGTGTTCCATCCCTCCCCGATTAGGAAGCCTCCAAGATCCCCATCCCCTCTTACCTGCAATTTTTGTTTTCACCCCTTCCTCTAAATTTTACCCATCTTGGAGAAAAAGAAATACAAACCAACCTCCATCCCTTACCCACAAAAATTTTCTTTTCTCCATTCACCCCCATCTAGAGGGCATCCCCACCTAGAGACTGACCCGCAGAAGCGAGATTCCTTTTACAAACCTAGTGGAACGGGCAGTCTATCAACTAGACGGGGTTGGGAGGGTCCTACTAATCACCTTTTGTTTTTTCTTCCCCCTCCCTCGACACAAATGAATTATTGTTACCATTTTATTGTTATCTTTTTTGTTTTTACACGTCAATAAAAAATGTTTTAAAAATTGGGAGTTACTAGGACGTCCCCCAATATGAAAGGGTGAATGCGGTATTATGGTGAAAGAAGATACTAGCTGGGAGAAACTTTTGACTTTGTTTAGTTCTGGAGTGACAAGGATGACCAACGACCCCCAAAATCCCCCCTTTTGAGTTGGCCATGTGCCTAAGTTTTTTGTTCACCGTTAATTTTACTGTATTTTTTAACATGAATAAAAGATTTAATATCTCAAAGTGTAGTATCTGTTCTCTCAGTTACTAAACTTTCCGCCACTGGGCTTTCGGGCTAGGTTAAGGTGTTTTCATACTAACTTTCGTTAGCAAGGACCGACCCCCTCCTTTGGGGAGTCAGGACCTAAAGGACCGACTCCACATTTGTGGGAGCTTGGACCCGGAAACCGATCCCCTTTTTTGGGAGACTGGAATCTCGGGACCAGCACCACTAGCTGGTAGTTGAGACCTGCTTTTGTTGTTTTTTTTTTCTTTGCATGCGTGTTTTCTTCATTCCGGTCTCTTCCCTCTAGAGACAGGGGATGGTCTAATTCCTCCACACTTAATTGCCTGAGCAGCACTCTGACCTGCCAGGCCCAAACTTTGTTTATCTTCGCTGCTCTCCCAGTGGATCGAGCAGACAGGGTTCTCTTTCTCGCTTCCGTTGGGGTAAGTTAGTGGGTAGGGTGACGTGGGGTAGGGCGGGTGCTTCGTTTCTGCTCCCCTCTGTGGGCAGGGATGCCTATCCCCTCTCTCTCTTAATTGCGACGCGGCACTCTGACCCGCTAGCACCCACTGAGCTGCTAACCCGACATCCCCGTGAGGGGAAGTCAAAAACTCTAATTTCTTCAAAGTCCGCTCCTCCCCCTCCTCCCCCTCCATTCCCCTGGGTTTTCTTTTCCCCCACTACACTTTGGTCCGCGCCAGCGGCCAGTGCAACCGCCACGATGCCAGGCAGGAGGGGTACGTCACCCCAAATGCGCAGCATCTCAACTGCGAACGACTCCCTATGTGAGGGAGCCGATGCATCTCCCGGCGAGACGGCGCCAGGAAACAAGGTAGGGCCCCGGCGCGCGGCGACCTTGGAAGAAAGCGGGAGGGTAGGGCCGCAGCCCGCGGCGACCCCCCGAAAAGCACCTGCAACCGCTCCCCACGAGGGCAACCCAGCGGAAAAAGCTGCCGTTAAGTCACTAGCTGGGGAAAGTGCAGAACCCAGCCAACCAGCTGCACCCCAGGACGGCAGAACCAAGGGAGGAAGACCGGGGAACCCATCCCCCGCTCCCCCAAAGGGCGACTCCCCAACAGAAAAGGAGGAAACAGCACCGCGGACCAAACCGAGGCGCTGGATGAAGATGTAATAGCCTCCATCTGCTCACTATTCGGCGGGGAAGACAGTGATTGGCCCCCCAACACTCCCCAAGAGGACCAAATACGGAAAAGGGGTGACTCTCCGGCCAGTGGTAACAAAAGCAAGCTGGAAGGAGAGACACTCTTGACAGTACCCACCAAGGCTCCAGCTGGGAACACGGCACCAGAAGGGGAGACACCTCCATCCCCTAAGGGGACAGCCACCCAGCAAAGGAAGAAAATAAGAAAGGGGAGCGGCCCGGAAAGCAAACCAAGCCAGGACAAAACAACGCCAAAGACACAATGGCCTACTTTGCCTGGTAACGACCCAGTTCCGAAACCAAAAATGCCCATAACAAGGGAGAGCCCCACAACACCAGCTACGCCCCCCAACCCGAGTCCAGCTGACACCCACCAGGATGGAGGACCGGCATGGGGCCCCAAAGAGCAGCAAGGGAAGTTGACGCCCGAAGACTACAGAGCACTCTTCGACTCCACTTACAAGGAGTATACCCAGGGGAACAACATCCAACCCCTCCCGGGTCAAGTGGAAGTTCTGGAGAAAAGAGTGCTCTTGCTGATAACTTCAGACACCAAGACAAGGGGTCTGACGGGCGTCAACAAGGACACCATGATGAACGTGTTGCTGGAGCAGAACATTCCCGCCAACTACATCTGTAGAAGGAGTTACGCACAGTGGGATGTTCTGCTCCCCACCTCCGAAGACGCAGTCAGGCTGTCCAGGACCTGCCATCAGAGCAGGAACATAAAGCTCCAACCCATCTATATGAACAAGAGGAGAGCAAATGTTTCTGCTCTAAACGTCCCCTGCTATATGGAGGCCAAACAACTGGGGGCTATCCTAAGCCAGTATGGAGACGTAGAGGAAGTCACCCCGATCCGCGGATTAAGAAACATCATGACCGGGGACTACAAAGTACAGATGGTCCTGGACAAGGCTGGATTCTACGCCATCCCAGCCACACTCAAGTTCGGAGAGTGGACACTCTCCCTTATAGTGGAAGGGAGGAGGCCTCATTGCTGGCTGTGCACACAAGGGCATATGGCGAAGGACTGTCCAAAGAGGAATGGAGGGAAGAAGCCCACAAAAGCGGCGGGAACAAGCGTGACAACAAATCAAGCCGCTGCTCCCGCGCCGGCCGCAAATCCTCCAGAGGCACCGACAGGCTGGGTGACGGTCGTAAAGAAAGGCAAGATCAACAAACAGCCATCCTTGCAGACAGTCACCCAAGACCAAGAACAACCGAAGAGCGAGACGGAGAAAATGGACACACAGACACCCTCCTCCTCAAACAAGAGGAAACTACCAGAATCTGAGGAGGAGGCCGCGTCAGAGGCAGAGGAAGAGACAACAGCAGTCTCTATGGCCCTGAGCGCAACAGAGATCAGGAGAGCCAGGAGGAGGAAAAGCCGCAAGACACGCGCAAACCCTCCTACCCCCACTGAGACTGAGAAGGACTCCCTCGCAACAACAACACAGGATGAGCCCCCTGTGATCCCAACACCCCAGCAACCCGAACAACCTTCCCCCTCTCCTATAAAGGCCCCAAGAAACTCTTCCCGCCCCTCATCCCGTGACAGGAGCCAAAAAGAAGAAAACGAGCAGGCTACCCCCTCCCCAAGCGCTCAGCCTCCCCATCAACCAAAAGAGGTCCCCTCCCCCACTCCCAAAGTCCGCACTGAACGGACCAAAAAGCTCCCCTTCCTGCCAGGAAGCAGGATTTGTGAAACAGACCCTCTCCAACCGGCTCCGGACCTTAAAGGACAACAGAAGGTCCGGTACAATAAACTTAAAAACTTTGAAAAAGTCGGTGGAGACCTAGTAACAGACCCCACTAAATTCAAGGACGCTCCCTTGTTGACCACTTTCGTTAGGGTCGACAAGGACGCGAGGACTGGAGGAATGTGGGCAATGATTAAGGCAGCGAAGAATGCGATCCCAGGCCAGCAGCTGGTGGATAGGGACCATCCTTCACTGACCAACATTTTCTTTAAATGTGAGGGTAGAATCCCCATGTATGTACACCCATCGCTATACAGGGCACTCAAACTAACCTTCCCCCTGGACGTGGGGGGCGTGGCCAAGGATGGATCACCTTCATCGGATTTACTTACCGGCAGCCTTGGCCAGGCCTGCCATGTCCTCACTGCCCAGGATTTCAGACCCGTCTGTGACAGTGCTTGAGGTAATTGATCATGTCTTTGAACTTGGCTACATTGAATGTGAGGGGCATCAGGTGTCGAAGCAAGGCCTCGCGCGTTGTGAGAGACTTGGTGTCCCTCAAGGTAGATATTGCCGCTATCCAGGAGACCCACTTTGTTTGTGACGGGGATTGTCAGGTGCTGGTAAACGATTACGATGTCTACTCAGCATATGGCAATACCTATAGTCGTGGAATCTCCTTGCTAGTGAGTCGCACCCTGTCAGCGTCGGTGAATGTTGTTCACGCAGGCGAGGACGGGCGGGCGCTTGTTGTTGATGTTGCTGTTAATTGTAGTGTTTTTCGGATTGTTGCTGTTTATGCTCCCAATGCTGCTGTAGAGAGGGCAACCTTTTTTCGACGGTTGGAGGGCTTCTTAGTGGATCCGGAACGGTTAGTTTTAATGGAGGATTGGAATGCAATCCTTGATCCCAAAATAGATAAGGTCGGGGGGACTAGCGGGTCGGCGTGGTGTGACAGCAGTCTGTCTGACCTGATGGCCTCGTGCGATCTCATCGACAGATTTCGTCTGGATCATCCGGGGCGGGAGATGTGGACGTGGCATCCTGTAGTGCCTTCCCATCCAAGCACTTACTTGGATCGGATGTTAGTTAGAAGAGGTGATGTAGACTTCCTATCTTGCCCCACGTTCCACTTGCTAGGACACTCGGACCATAAACTTGTTATGGCCAGTTTGAGCTTAAGTGCTAGGCCTAAACTGGCCGGATACTGGAAGTTCAACAGCACCTTGTTGAAGCTGGAGGACTACCGGTTGAAGGTCACTGAGCTAATTCAGCGGGCTTTAGTGGGGGCGGTTACAGGGAGTAAGTGGTGGGTTAGTCTCAAGGCCAAAATTAGGCGCTTCTCTGTCCAGTATAGCCAACGCCTCGCAATAGATAAGGCTAAGGCAAAGAAGCGTTTAGAGGATAAGCTGACCCGGGCGGTGGAGGGGGGACCCCCTAGAGTTAGCACTAGCTAAACAAGATCTCAACCGCTTGGCTAGCGAGCGGTATGAAGGTCAAGTAGTTAGGGCTAGGTTAAAGAAAGTTTCTAACGAGGCTGTGAATGTTGACGCTGTTGAGCGTAAGGCTGCTTTAAGGCGCGGTTCGGATGGGTACATTCGTAAAGTACATAACCTGGAAGGACACCCCTTAGTATCGACTCGGGAGATCTGCGAGGGGTTTCGGGAGCATCTATCGGTGCGCTTCACCCAACTACCCGGACTCAGGGTTGATGAGTTTGGCAGCTATTTGGCTGACTCGCCCCGCCTCACGGCGGCTCGGGCGGCTAGCTGTGATGGTCTTATTACTGAACATTAGGTCATTACTGCGTTGAAGCAGGTCGGCTATAACAAATCCCCGGGGCTTGATGGTTTACCCTACGAGTTTTACTTTAGGCTGTCGCCCATGTTGGTCCCTTTTCTGAAGGATATGTTCAACCATTGGTTTGCCCAGGGTTCCATCCCTGGACAGGTGACCAAGGGAGTGATCACATTGCTGAGGAAAGGTCAACGGCATGGTGGGAGGGAAAACTTTGATGATTTTAGGCCCTTGACTCTGCTAAACACAGAGTTAAAGATTTTGGCAAAGATTCTTGCGAATCGCTTGCAGGTTGTCATCACTGACTTGATCGAACCGGACCAGACTTATGCTGTGAAGGGGAGATCGATTCAAGACAATTTGCACTTGATACGCTCAATCATAGAGGGGACAGAAGACGACGCCGAAGCCGCGCTGATCAGTTTGGATCAGTCCAAGGCATTCGATAGGGTCGACCATCGGTTCCTAGGATCTGTGCTAGAGGCCGCCGGATTTAATCCGGACTTCCGCAAGTGGATCTTTGTTCTGTATGACAGGCCGACGGTAGCGGTGCAGATCAACGGTAAGCTGTCGGAGTCATTCGCTGTCTCTCGGTCGGTGCGACAGGGTTGTCCGCTGTCGCCTCTGTTGTATGTCCTGGCGTTGGAACCCCTCCTTTGCAAGTTAAGGGACGAGGCGGCTACACCAGTCCTGCGCGGAATAGCTCTCCCTGGAGGCACACGAGCCAGGGTTTCCGCGTTCGCCGATGACGTCACCGTGTTCATGTCTTGCCTCACGGACGTTCAAGCGGTGGTCGAGGCGCTCGCTCGATACGAAGAAGTAACAGGGGCCATCTTCAACCGTAGCAAGTCTGTTGGCCTGCGGTTGGGGGCCTGGACCGGGGTAAACTCGCTTCCAGGTATTTTCAGCTGGACCGATTGGACCAGGACTTCAGCTGGAAAAGAATTGGTCGGAAGTACAGTCTAAGGTCAAATCGTCAGTAAAGACTTGGATTGGAAGGAAATTGTCCTTGAAGGGTCGGGCGGAGGCGTGTGCTACATACGTCTTTCCGCTCATCCTTTACCGTTTGTCTGTACTTCCTCTCCCTGCAGAACGACTAACCCGCTTACAAGGGCGCCTCGATTAACTTTTGTTGAACGAGGGTAAGCATTATGTCTGCAGAGAGGTCTGTGTTCAAAGTCCGAGCGAGGGAGGCCTGGGTCAGCCCAGTCTCTTATCTCATAGAAACGCCGAGAGATTGGCTTTCCTGGGTCGTTCACTTGAAGGAGACGCTCCTTGGGTCCCTGTGGTTGAGAACTCATTTCCCAATCTCAAACCCAACCCTTCGGTAGAAGGTCGTCGTAGACCGAAGGGGGAGTCCAAGTTCTTCTCCGAATGCCGAACCGCTCTTAGAGCTTTGCCGGGGACCAATGTCCTCGATCAGCCAAGGAAGAAACTGTATCGGGATTTAGTGGAGGGGACGGCGAAGGATCCACTTTGTAGGCGGATGGGATGGTCGATGGAGGTTGTCCGTTCTCAATGGTGTTGGGCGCCGGGACGGGAGGTTCTAAATAACTCGGAATTCTCCCTGACTTGGCGACTGGTCCGAAATGCGCTGCCCCTCTTTGACATACTTTTCCGATATAAAGAACATACCAGCCGCTTCTGTCCGTGCTGTGACGAACGCGAGCCCGAAACAATCGAGCACGCATTTTTTAGTTGCAGCCGGATACAGCCCCTATTAAAGTACGTCGAGGGGGTAACAGCTCGCATCGATGCCGAGTGTCTGCTCGATCTCGATGTAGGAACTTTTGTGTACAACATGGAGCCGCCGTTCCCCAGGGAGGAAAGTTTGGTTTTCCTGGCGATCCTAGCAGTAGCGCGCATGACCATTTGGATCACGCGCCTCAAGTTGGTCCACGAAGGGACATCTGTTCCTGATCGGGATCTGATCGTTTACTTTAAACATTTGCTTAAAGTAAAGATCAGATGCGATTGGAAGAGGTTGCCTAGAGTGGAATTTGACAAGAGGTGGGTGCACAGCACTAGTTTGTGCATCCGTCGAGGAGCCAAGTTTCAATACGTGTTCCCTCCTTAGGCATGGCATGGGCGGTGCTGGGTCCTACGGAACCCATCCCGCCTAGGTTAGCATTATAAGTTCAGTAAAGTAACTCTTGACTGGTGGTACAAATGAGATCCTGTTCCTGATTTTATTTTTTGGTATTAGAGAACCTCTGAGTCTGCCCAACCCCCCTGCTCCTCATCTTTATTTTCTGATGCCCCCGGTCATCCCCCCCACTCAGAGGTCACCTTCCTACCCCCTCCATCCGTTGCTTTATTTTCTCCCATCTCCATTAAGGCGACTTCCCCAAACCCCATTAGGGATGCTCTGCTTGTTTTCGGTTCCCCGGAAAACAGTGGGGGATCTAGCCACATAGAATAGTACAGGGGGGGTCTTACTAACAACACAGTAGTAGTTTTTTCTTTATTTTTGAAATGGACACTTTCATTAGTTTTTTCCCACTCCACGAACATTTTATGCCAATTGATTCAAGAACTCTTTCTAATGAAATCGAACTTTATTTTCTCACACATACACACACACACACAAAAAAAAAAAAAAAAAAAATGCACACACAACATACAGAAATGAATATACAAATTGTACATAGTTAAATTTTACATTGAACGCTGGGGTTATTAGTTAGATTAGGATCCACAGAGTGATTGAGGTATTTTGGTAAATGTTGCCAGTCAAGAGTAAGACTTCAAAGTCTCATCTGTTACATAGTCAAAAAGACCCTGTACCCTCCCCCTCCCAATTTCTTGTAGGGCCTTGTGCCTAATTTTGTTGAATTGAATTTTTTGTACGTTTTTTATGTTCTATTTTTTCTTTCTCAATAAAATATATAAACAAGATCAAAGTGTAGTATCTGTTCTGATACCTACATCGTGCGAGGCAGTGCTGTTCTGGCGACACATTCTCGTGCCCGGAACACCTGACAAGCTTTTTGGGTCGCGTTCTGTCCGCACCCCCACTTTGTCTGTCTTTCTCTGCTCTCCCCCCTCCCCCACGGGGGGGGGGATCCGAGCTGATAATTTATGACCTTCCCGCGAGGGAGGGTCGGAAACACCTTCTCTCTTCCCTCCACTAACTTCCCACTCCCTCCCTCAGTTCTTTCTCCCCTCTTGCCGCCTTTTGGCGCCACCTCTTTTTGGCGCCACCTCTTTTTGGCGCCAAAGTCAGCTCCCCACTTTGGACGCTGATTCCACGTCACTTTTTTCAGTGAATTTTTTTTTTAAAGAGTAACCCAAAACGGACACCCCCAGCCCGGGGGCCACCAATATGGATACCCTCAGCCAGGGGCCCACCAATATGGATACCCCCAGCCAGGGGGCTACTGCTCCCCAAGAGGACGAATCCTCAACAGGAGAAAAAACAACTGCTGATGGGGCGTACCGCCCGGGTATGACACCATTGGACGCTCCCCGGGAGGGGGAAAATTCAACAACAGCTCCCCCCGGGGGCGACTCCCCCCAAAGGGGAGCAAAACCAAAATCGGTCGTAGCATCTCACTCCAACCACAAAAAGGAGGAGGTGCCAGACCAAAAGGACAATAAAGGGGACAGCGCTCCCCAGGAGGGCTGCTCTCCCAAAAGGGGAGCAGATCAAGAAAATGAGGGGGCATACCGCCTGGACCTCACAAACGAGGAAGGGGCAGATGGCCTCAAAGTAAACAAAAACGATCATGCTCCCCAAGAGGCCGACTCCCCAAAACGGGAAGCTGCTCCCGAAAAAGACACTAAAAAGGGAGCCGCCTCCCAAAAATGTGACACTCCCACAAAAGGACTGACCAAGACATCTGGGGAGGCAGGAAGCGTCGCCGATAAACATGCAGGGGCGACCTCCATAAAAGACCAAAAACGATCTAACCCCACTAAAGACTCCATACCAACACCAACAAGAGGGCCTGCGTGGGGGAAGACATTAGAAAAACAACTGTCCCATCAAGAGTATAGAGACCTGTACCTGACAAAGTACAGACAATAAATAGAGGGGGCAGATATAAAAGCCATACCAGGTGCCTGGGAGGCGATTGAGGGCAGAGTCCTGTCCTTTGCCATTTCCGATATACCGGAAAACCGCCTCCTAGGAATGAAGAAGGAAGACATGGCGGGGCTTCTCCACAAACTTAACATCCCAGTACTATACCTGTACCAGAGGAGCTTCGCTGTGTGGGACATCCTCCTACCCACCAAGGATGATGCGGAGAGACTCTCCCTCCAAGAAATAAAGCATGGGAGAGTCAAACTAACACCTGAATACCAGGGCAAGAGAAGGACTCGGGTGCAGGTATTTAATGTGCCAACCCAAATACCTGCGGAAGTATTAGGATGCCTCTTCAGCCAGTACGGTGAGGTAGAACAGGTGACCCCAGTACGGTCAAAAACTGGGACTCACCTGGGCTGCTACACAATAGCAATGAGGCTGAAGAGGGAAGGTTTTCGAGCAATACCACCGCTGCTGACATACAAAGACGCCAGCATAACGGTAGTGGTGGAGGGCCGTCGTCCACACTGTTGGTTCTGCCAAAAGCAGGGCCACATGGCTAGGAGTTGCCCCCAAAGGGTAACCCCTAATCCAACAACCCAAAAGGCGGTCACAACCCCTGAGACAACGCCCGCACCAAAACAGGCGGCAACAACCCCTGCAACTGCAACACCAACCCCAGCTCCAAGGAAAACCCAAACCACCCAGGAGGCCAAGGGGGAAGAATGGAGCACAGTAGTGAGACAAAAGCGGAAACACATAATCCCTTCTGCCACCGTCCCACCACCAGCCCAAAAATCGAGGCAGGAGCCTCTGCAAATGCAGCAACAACAACAGCCACCACAGCCAATGCCGCGGAAACAACTGCAGCAGCAAAATCAGCAAGTGCAGCAGAAGCAGCAGCAGCAACGACACCAGCGAGAGCAGCAACAACAAAAAAAGCTGCAACAGCAAATAGAGGAGCAGACACAACCAACGGTCCCCACACCAATCGAGACGGGGATCAAGCGGAGAAAAGACTGCTCCTCTGAGGATGAATCCGCAAGTGAGAGGGAGAGGAACTCAACCTCACCTCTCCCCGGTTCATTCGAAAGAATGAAAAAGAAAAACAAAAGAAGAAAAGAGGAAGAAAAGGTGGCCCCCACTCCCTGTGAACATACACCACCCTTAACAACAAAATCCACTTCCACCCCCAAACCACACACTGCACCAACACCAGACACCGCACCAACACCAGACACCGCACCAACACCAGACACCACACCAACACCAGACACCGCACCAACACCAGACACCGCACCAACACGAGACACCACACCAACACCAGACACCGCACCAACACCAACACCAACACCAGACACCGCACCAACACCAGACACCACACCAACACAAGACACCACACCAACACCAACACCAGGCACCACACAAACACCCGTCCCCACACCAAGGCAAACTGAGCCACTACCCCAAAAAGAAAATGAAAAGAATGAACCGAGGGAGAGAAGAGACTCCTCTGCCTCTTGCAGACCAAAGGTCCTTGCCCCTGAGGAACTATGTAATGTAGACCCTCTATCTGTGGCTACAGACATTTCCCATCGGCAGAGGAAAAACTTTAAACCTCTGCTCGATTACAAACAGATAGAGGGGAAAGATGTAAATATCCCCTCAAATTTCCCGGACGCCCCCCTCCTAATAACTTTTGTCAGAACTCCAGAGGCCTGCAAGACCAACTTGTGGACAAGGCTGCAGGCCGCTGAAGGGGCGTTTCCGGGAATTGAACTGGTGAATAAAAATGACCCTTCTCTTGATGAACTGTCAAAACAATGCAAGGGAAGGGTCCCCGTGTTGGTCCATCCGTCACTCTACAGGGCCATAAAATTAATTTATCCTTTGGACGTCGGCGGCATTGCGAGAGAAGGTCAGGATATGAAAAACCTGACCACCTTGAGCATGGCACATAACGTCGGCGTCCTCTCCCCAGCTGACTTCGGAGCTGAGTGTGACACACCCTAAGGTTGGTACCATGGCTTTGAATTTGGCTAGTTTGAATGCGAGGGGCTTGAGATCACCGGGCCGGGCGGCTCGCCTCTGGCACGACCTCTTGTCCCTGGGAGTGGATGTGGCTGCGATTCAGGAGACGCATTTCGTTTCCTGTGTGGACTGTCAGGTGCTGGCCAGAGATTTTGAGGTTTTCTCAGCATATGGCAGCCCGCGGGGGAAGGGAGTTTCCGTGCTGGTTAAACGTACCCTGTCGGCGACGGTCGACGTTGTCCATAGAGATGCGGTGGGCAGGCTGGTTGTGGCCGATGTTGCCGTAAAAGATTCTGTGTTTCGGGTGATCGTGGTTCATGCGCCCAGCACCGCTCGTGAGAGGGTCTCATTCTTCAGTCAGCTTGACGCGTTTGTAGATTGTCGGAAGCGGGTTGTGCAAATAGGAGATTGGAACGCCATCTTAGACCCCGAGATAGATAAGGTAGGAGGCGATGCTAGAGGATCGGAGAGGTGCGAGTCCAGCCTGGCTGATCTGATGGCTAGATGCGGTCTGGTCGACAGGTTTCGGTTCGAGCATCCGGGGCGGGAGATGTGGACGTGGACCAATAGCGTTTCCTCCTATCCAAATACCTATTTGGACAGGATGTTAGTTAGGAGAGGCGAAGTAGACTTCTTATCTTGTCCCACGTTCACTTGGCTAGGCCAGACGGACCATAAATTAGTTATGGCCCGGCTGAAGCTAGGAAATAGGCCTAAGTTAGCGGGGTACTGGAAGTTAAACACCTCCCTTCTGGAGATACAAGACTTCCAAGATCAGTTAAGAGAATTGATTAAAAAGGCACTAGTGGGGGCGGTTACCGGGAGTAAGTGGTGGTTAGGTCTCAAAGCCAAGATCAGAAGCTTCTCCGTCAAGTATGCCCAGCGCCTCGCACTAGATAAGGCCAAGACGAAGAAGCAGCTAGAGCAGAAACTAGCCCAGGCTACGGGGGAGGGTGATAGGGTTATTCAGGAACTAGCTAAGCAGGACCTTCTACGCGAGACTAGCGAGCATTACGAAGGCCAAGTAGTTAGAGCAAGGCTTAGAAAGATAGGCAATGAAGCAGTCAATTCTGATGCAGACGTGCGCCGTGAGGTTTCTAGGCGTGGCTCGGACAAATACATTGCGAAAGTCAAACATCCGAATGGACGCACCCTGGAATCGACTCGGGAGATCTGCGAGGGGTTTCGAGAACATTTCGAGGAGCATTTTACGCAGCAGCCCGATCTTCCGGTCCTTGAGTTTAGCGACTATTTGTCCGACTCTCCCCGCCTCGAGGCGGCTAGAGCGGCTGGTTGCGAGGGCCGGGTGACGGAGCGGGAGGTCTTTACTGCGCTGAAGCAGGTCAGCTGTGACAGATCGCCAGGACTTGATGGTCTGCCATACGAACTGTACTTGAGCCTGTCGCCCATGTTTCTGCCTCTTCTGACGGATATGTTCAACCATTGGTTTGCTCAGGGATCCATCCCAGGGCAGGTGACCAAGGGAGTGATCACATTGCTGAAGAAAGGTGACGGGCATGGAGGGGAAGAGTTAGACGATTACAGGCCCATAACTCTGCTAAACACAGAGTTGAAGATTTTGGCCAAGGTCCTGTCGAATCGGCTGCAGGTTGTTATCGACGAGTTGGTTGAACCGGAACAGAACTACGCTGTGAAGGGGAGATCGATTCAGAACAATTTGCACCTGATCCGCACGATCCTAGAGGGGGGAATAGATGACGACACGGAAGCCGCGCTGATAAACTTAGATCAGTCCAAAGCTTTCGATAGGGTCGACCATCGTTTCCTGGCATCTGTCTTAGAGGCCGCCGGTTTTAAACCGGACTTTTGCAGGTGGATCTCCATAATGTATCGACAGCCCATGGCTGTCGTGCAAGTCAACGGAAAGCGCTCAAAGCCCTTTGTTATCTCTCGGTCGGTTCGTCAGGGTTGTCCACTGTCGCCCCTGCTTTATGTCCTGGCTTTGGAGCCTCTTCTCCGCAAGCTGAGACATGGGGAGGCAAATTCGGCCCTGCGCGGAATGGCTCTGCCTGGCGGCTCAGCTGCCAAGGTATCCGCGTTCGCCGATGATGTCACGATCTTCGTGTCGGGCTTCAGAGACATTGAGGTCGTGTCGGAGGCACTCACACAGTACGAAAGAATCACGGGGGCCAAGATAAATCGCAACAAGTCAGTAGGACTGCGGTTTGGCACATGGAGTGGCAACGCAAACCTCCCTGCGCCCTTCAGCTGGACAGATGGCCCGGTCCGGATCCTCGGCGTGTGGTTCGGACCGGGTCTCCAGCTAGACAAGAATTGGTTGGAGGTACGGTCAAAGGTGGAGGCTGCAGTCAATTCGTGGCTTCCTCGGAAACTTTCCTTAAAGGGTAGAGCTGAGGCGTGCGCCACTTACGTCTTTCCTCTCATCCTTTACCGACTGGCCGTACTTCCCCTGCCTGCACAACACCTAAAAGCTCTTGTCGAACTCTTGTCCTCGCTCCTTTGGGACAGAGGAAGACACTGGGTGAGCAGACAGGTCTGTATTCAACGTCCGTGTGAGGGAGGCTTGGGAATGCCGGACTTGAAGTGTCATCGAGATGCTGAGAGGCTGGCCTTCCTGAGCCACTCTATGCAGGATGACCAACCGTGGCACCCCGTGGTTACTTCCGACTTCCCCGACCTCGTTTTCGACCCTTCCATCGAGAGCCGTCGCAGGCCGCGGGGAGAATCTGCCTACATGAAAGAGTGCCGAGCCGCGCTAAAACGACTACCAAGGTCCAGTGACCTTGTGACTGCTACCCGTAGGGAACTCCACAGGGATCTAGTGAAGGGGGCCGCTGACGACCCGCTATGCGCGCGTTTGGGGTGGCAGCAGAGTGAGATCCGCTCCGCGTGGAGCTAGGCGCCAGGTTCGAGTCATCTGAACAATTCGGAGTTCTCTCTGACCTGGCGATTGGCCTGAAATGCACTTCCACTCAACAACATACAATGCAGTTCCGGGTTTTTGGAGTCGTCTGATTGTCCCTGTTGTGGGACAACGGCCGTAGAAACTACAGATCACGCTTTCTTCGATTGCCGCGAACTCCGCCAGTACTGGTCGTATGTCAGCGGAGTGACGGCTCGCATCGATCCTTAGCATCCTCGCCCAATTACTGTATCTAATGTTGTGGACAACGTGAGGCCGCCGTGGGACCGGGAAAGACAAATGGTCTACGTTACGATCCTGGCCGTGGCGAGAATGGTGATTTGGACGTCGCGTCTGCAAGGTTGCCGGGGGGTGTTGTCTTTTTCTGATCAAGATCTGATCGCGTTCTTTAAACACCAACTACGGGTGAAGATCAGATGTGATAGAAGAAGGCTGCATCGCGCGGCATTTGACAGAAGATGGATACATGTGGCAAGTCTGTGTGTACGAAGAGGAGCCAAATTTGAATACGTGTTCCCCGCCTAGGTGTGGAACGCGCAGTTCTGTAAAGTTAAATTAAACAAGTAGTCTCTCAGCTAGCTGAGTGTGTGTTCCATCCCTCCCCGATTAGGAAGCCTCCAAGATCCCCATCCCCTCTTACCTGCAATTTTTGTTTTCACCCCTTCCTCTAAATTTTACCCATCTTGGAGAAAAAGAAATACAAACTAACCTCCATCTCTTACCCACAAAAATTTTCTTTTCTCCATTCACCCCCATCTAGAGGGCATCCCAACCTAGAGACTGACCCGCAGAAGCGAGGTTCCTTTTACAAACCTAGTGGAACGGGCAGTCTATCAACTAGACGGGGTTGGGAGGGTCCTACTAATCACCTTTTGTTTTTTCTTCCCCCGCCCTCGACACAAATGAATTATTGTTACCATTTTATTGTTATCTTTTTTGTTTTTACACGTCAATAAAAAATGTTTTAAAAATTGGGAGTTACTAGGACGTCCCCCAATATGAAAGGGTGAATGCGGTATTATGGTGAAAGAAGATACTAGCTGGGAGAAACTTTTGACTTTGTTTAGTTCTGGAGTGACAAGGATGACCAACGACCCCCAAAATCCCCCCTTTTGAGTTGGCCATGTGCCTAAGTTTTTTGTTCAACGTTAATTTTGAATGTATTTTTTAACATGAATAAAAGATTTAATATCTCAAAGTGTAGTATCTGTTCTTCAGATACTGCAAGCTATGACTAGCTTTTACTAGCAAAGACCAGATGTGGGGGCAACCCCACATGCCTGACCTTTAACCAGCTCCCATTTCCCACCTCTCGGGAGCTTATCCCCTTTTTCCCTTCCCCCTCCCCTCACTCCTCACATTAAAAATTGGCCTTGTGCCTAATTTGCTCGGTGGGGGAGCAAATAAATACCATCTTTTCTGATACCTACATCGTGCGAGGCAGTGCTGTTCTGGCGACACATTCTTGTGCCCGGAACACCTGACAAGCTTTTTGGGTCGCGTTCTGTCCGCACCCCCACTTTGTCTGTCTTTCTCTGCTCTCCCCCCTCCCCCACGGGGGGGATCCGAGCTGATAATTTACGACCTTCCCGCGAGGGAGGGTCGGAAACACCTTCTTTCTTCCCTCCACTAACTTCCCACTCCCTCTCTCAGTTCTATCTCCCCTCTTGCCGCCTTTTGGCGCCACCTCTTTTTGGCGCCAAAGTCGGCTCCCCACTTTGGACGCTGATTCCACGTCACTTTTTTCAGTGATTTTTTTTAAAAGAGTAACCCAAAACGGACACCCCCAGCCCGGGGGCCACCAATATGGATACCCTCAGCCAGGGGCCAACCAATATGGATACCCCCAGCCAGGGGGCTGTTGCTCGCCAAGAGGACGAATCCCCAACAGGAGAAAAAACAACTGCTGATGGGGCGTACCGCCCAGGTATGACATCATTGGACGCTCCCAAGGAGGGGGAAAATTTAACAACAGCTCCCCCCCGAGGGCGACTCCCCCCAAAGGGGAGCAAAACCAAAATCGGTCGTAGCATCTCACTCCAACCACAAAAAGGAGGAGGTGCCAGACCAAAAGGACAATAAAGGGGACAGCGCTCCCCAGGAGGGCTGCTCTCCCAAAATGGGAGCAGATCAAGAAAATGAGGGTGCATAGCGCCTGGACCTCACAAACGAGGAAGGGGCAGATGGCCTCAAAGTAAACAAAAACGATCATGCTCCCCAAGAGGCCGATTCCCCAAAACGGGAAGCTGCTCCCGAAAAAGACACTAAAAAGGGAGCCGCAGCTCAAAAATGTGACACTCCCACAAAAGGACTGACCAGGACATCTGGGGAGGCAGGAAGCGTCGCCAAGAAACAGGCAGGGGCGACCTCCATAAAAGACCAAAAGCGGTCCAACCCCACTAAAGACCCCATACCAACACCAACAAGAGGGTCTGCGTGGGGGAAGACCGTAGAAAAACAACTGTCCCCTCAAGAGTATAGAGACCTGTACCTGACAAAGTACAGACAATACATAGAGGGGGCGGATATAAAACCCATACCGGGTTCCTGGGAGGCGATTGAGGGCAGAGTCCTGTCCTTTGCCATTTCCGATATACCGGAAAACCGCCTCCTAGGAATGAAGAAGGAAGACATGGCGGGGCTTCTCCACAAACTTAACATCCCAGTACTATACCTGTACCAGAGGAGCTTCGCTGTGTGGGACATCCTCCTACCCACCAAGGATGATGCGGAGAGACTCTCCCTCCAAGAAATAAAGCATGGGAGAGTCAAACTAACACCTGAATACCAGGGCAAGAGAAGGACTCGGGTGCAGGTATTTAATGTGCCAACCCAAATACCTGCGGAAGTATTAGGATGCCTCTTCAGCCAGTACGGTGAGGTAGAACAGGTGACCCCAGTACGGTCAAAAACTGGGACTCACCTGGGCTGCTACACAATAGCAATGAGGCTGAAGAGGGAAGGTTTTCGAGCAATACCACCGCTGCTGACATACAAAGACGCCAGCATAACGGTAGTGGTGGAGGGCCGTCGTCCACACTGTTGGTTCTGCCAAAAGCAGGGCTACATGGCTAGGAGTTGCCCCCAAAGGGTAACCCCTAATCCAACAACCCAAAAGGCGGTTACAACCCTTGAGACAACGCCCGCACCAAAACAGGCGGCAATAACCCCTGCAACTGCAACACCAACCCCAGCTCCAAGGAAAACCCAAACCACCCAGGAGGCCAAGGGGGAAGAATGGAGCACGGTAGTGAGACAAAAGCGGAAACACATAATCCCTTCTGCCACCGTCCCACCACCAGCCCAAAAATCGAGGCAGGAGCCTCTGCAAATGCAGCAAAAACAACAGCCACCGCAGCCAATGCCGCGGAAACAACTGCAGCAACAACTACTGCAGCAGCAAAATCAGCAAGTGCAGCAGAAGCAGCAGCAGCAACGACACCAGCGAGAGCAGCAACAACAAAAACAGCTGCAGCAGCAAATAGAGGAGCAGACACAACCAACGGTCCCCACACCAATCGAGACGGGGATCAAGCGGAGAAAAGACTGCTCCTCTGAGGATGAATCCGCAAGTGAGAGGGAGAGGAACTCAACCTCACCTCTCCCCGGTTCATTCGAAAGAATGAAAAAGAAAAACAAAAGAAGAAAAGAGGAAGAAAAGGTGGCCCCCACTCCCTGTGAACATACGCAACCCCTAACAACAAAATCCACTTCCACCCCAAAACCACACACTGCACCAACACCAGACACCGCACCAACACCAGACACCGCACCAACACCAGACACCACACCAACACCAGACACCGCACCAACACCAACACCAACACCAGACACCGCACCAACACCAAACACCGCACCAACACCAGACACCACACAAACACCAACACCAACACCAGACACCACACAAACACCCGTCCCCACACCAAGGCAAACTGAGCCACTACCCCAAAAAGAAAATGAAAAGAATGAACCGAGGGAGAGGAGAGACTCCTCTGCCTCTTGCAGACCAGAGGTCCTTGCCCCTGAGGAACTATGTAATGTAGACCCTCTATCTGTGGCCACAGACATTTCCCATCGGCAGAGGAAAAACTTAAAACCTCTGCTCGATTACAAACAGATAGAGGGGAAAGATGTAAATATCCCCTCAAATTTCCCGGACGCCCCACTCCTAATAACTTTTGTCAGAACTCCAGAGGCCTGCAAGACATACTTGTGGACAAGGCTGCAGGCCGCTGAAGGGGCGTTTCCGGGAATTGAACTGGTGAAAAAAAATGACCCTTCTCTTGATGAACTGTCAAAACAATGCAAGGGAAGGGTCCCCGTGTTGGTCCATCCGTCACTCTACAGGGCCATAAAATTAATTTATCCTTTGGACGTCGGCGGCATTGCGAGAGAAGGTCAGGATATGAAAAACCTGACCACCTTGAGCATGGCACATAACGTCGGCGTCCTCTCCCCAGTTGACTTCGGAGCTGAGTGTGACACACCCTAAGGTAGGTACCATTGCTTTGAATTTGGCTAGTTTGAATGCGAGGGGCTTGAGATCACCGGGCCGGGCGGCTCGCCTCCGGCACGACCTCTTGTCCCTGGGAGTGGATGTGGCTGCGATTCAGGAGACGCATTTCGTTTCCTCTGTGGACTGTCAGGTGCTGGCCCGAGACTTTGAGGTTTTCTCAGCATATGGCAGCCCGCGGGGGAAGGGAGTTTCCGTGCTGGTTAAACGTACCCTGTCGGCGACGGTCGACGTTGTCCATAGAGATGCGGTGGGCAGGCTGGTTGTGGCCGATGTTGCCGTAAAAGATTCTGTGTTTCGGGTGATCGCGGTTCATGCGCCCAGCACCGCTCGTGAGAGGGTCTCATTCTTCAGTCGGCTTGACGCGTTTGTAGATTGTCGGAAGCGGGTAGTGCTAATAGGAGATTGGAACGCCATCTTAGACCCCGAGATAGATAAGGTAGGAGGCGATGTTAGAGGATCGGAGAGGTGCGAGTCCAGCCTGGCTGATCTGATGGCTAGATGCGGTCTGGTCGACAGGTTTCGGTTCGAGCATCCGGGGCGGGAGATGTGGACGTGGACCAATAGCTTTTCCTCCTATCCAAATACCTATTTGGACAGGATGTTAGTTAGGAGAGGCGAAGTAGACTTCTTATCTTGTCCCACGTTCACTTGGCTAGGCCAGACGGACCATAAATTAGTTATGGCCCGGCTGAAGCTAGGAAATAGGCCTAAGTTAGCGGGGTACTGGAAGTTAAACACCTCCCTTCTGGAGATACAAGACTTCCAAGATCAGTTAAGACAATTGATTAAAAAGGCACTAGTGGGAGCGGTTACCGGGAGTAAGTGGTGGTTAGGTCTCAAAGCCAAGATCAGAAGCTTCTCCGTCAAGTATGCCCAGCGCCTCGCACTAGATAAGGCCAATACGAAGAAGCAGCTAGAGCAGAAACTAGCCCAGGCTACGGGGGAGGGTGATAGGGTTAGTCAGGAACTAGCTAAGCAGGACCTTCTACGTGAGACTAGCGAGCGTTACGAAGGCCAAGTAGTTAGAGCTAGGCTTAGAAAGATAGGCAACGAAGCAGTCAATTCTGATGCAGACGTGCGCCGTGAGGTTTCTAGGCGTGGCTCGGACAAATATATTGCGAAAGTCAAACATCCGGATGGACGCACCCTAAAATCGACTCGGGAGATCTGCGAGGGGTTTCGAGAACATTTCGAGAAGCGTTTTACGCAGCAGCCCGATCTTCCGGTCCTTGAGTTTAGCGACTATTTGGCCGACTCTCCCCGCCTCGAGGCGGCTAGAGCGGCTGGTTGCGAGGGCCGGGTGACGGAGCGGGAGGTCTTTACTGCGCTGAAGCAGGTCAGCTGTGACAGATCGCCAGGACTTGATGGTCTTCCTTACGAACTGTGCTTGAGGCTGTCGCCCATGTTTCTGCCTCTTCTGACGGATATGTTCAACCATTGGTTTGCTCAGGGATCCATCCCAGGGCAGGTGACCAAGGGAGTGATCACATTGCTGAAGAAAGGTGACGGGCATGGAGGGGAAGAGTTAGACGATTACAGGCCCATAACTCTGCTAAACACAGAGTTGAAGATTTTGGCCAAGGTCCTGTCGAATCGGCTGCAGGTTGTTATCGACGAGTTGGTTGAGCCGGAACAGAACTACGCTGTGAAGGGGAGATCGATTCAGAACAACTTGCACCTGATCCGCATGATCCTAGAGGGGGGAATAGATGACGACACGGAAGCCGCGCTGATAAACTTAGATCAGTCCAAAGCTTTCGATAGGGTCGACCATCGTTTCCTGGCATCTGTCTTAGAGGCCGCCGGTTTTAAACCGGACTTTTGCAAGTGGATCTCCATAATGTATCGACAGCCCATGGCTGTCGTGCAAGTCAACGGAAAGCGCTCAAAGCCCTTTGTTATCTCTCGGTCGGTTCGTCAGGGTTGTCCACTGTCGCCCCTGCTTTATGTCCTGGCTTTGGAGCCTCTTCTCCGCAAGCTGAGACATGGGGAGGCAAATTCGGCCCTGCGCGGAATGGCTCTGCCTGGCGGCTCAGCTGCCAAGGTATCCGCGTTCGCCGATGATGTCACGATCTTCGTGTCGGGCTTCAGAGACATTGAGGTCGTGTCGGAGGCACTCACACAGGACGAAAGAATCACGGGGGCCAAGATAAATCGCAACAAGTCAGTAGGACTGCGGTTTGGCGCATGGAGTGGCAACGCAAACCTCCCTGCGCCCTTCAGCTGGACAGATGGCCCGGTCCGGATCCTCGGCGTGTGGTTCGGACCGGGTCTCCAGCTTGACAAGAATTGGTTGGAGGTACGGTCAAAGGTGGAGGCTGCAGTCAATTCGTGGCTTCCTAGGAAACTTTCCTTAAAGGGTAGAGCTGAGGCGTGCGCCACTTACGTCTTTCCTCTCATCCTTTACCGACTGGCCGTACTTCCCCTGCCTGCACAACACCTAAAAGCTCTTGTCGAACTCTTGTCCTCGCTCCTTTGGGACAGAGGAAGACACTGGGTGAGCAGACAGGTCTGTATTCAACGTCCGTGTGAGGGAGGCTTGGGAATGCCGGACTTGAAGTGTCATCGAGATGCTGAGAGGCTGGCCTTCCTGAGCCACTATATGCAGGATGACCAACCGTGGCACCCCGTGGTTACTGCCGCCTTCCCCGACCTCGTTCTCGACCCTTCCATCGAGAGCCGTCGCAGGCCGCGGGGAGAATCTGCCTACATGAAAGAGTGCCGAGCCGCGCTAAAACGACTACCAAGGTCCAGTGACCTTGTGACTGCTACCCGTAGGGAACTCCACAGGGATCTAGTGAAGGGGGCCGCTGACGACCCGCTATGCGCGCGTTTGGGGTGGCAGCAGAGTGAGATCCGCTCCGCGTGGAGCTAGGCGCCAGGTTCGAGTCATCTGAACAATTCGGAGTTCTCTCTGACCTGGCGATTGGCCTGAAATGCACTTCCACTCAACAACATACAATGCAGTTCCGGGTTTTTGGAGTCGTCTGATTGTCCCTGTTGTGGGACAACGGCCGTAGAAACTACAGATCACGCTTTCTTCGATTGCCGCGAACTCCGCCAGTACTGGTCGTATGTCAGCGGAGTGACGGCTCGCATCGATCCTGAGCATCCTCGCCCAATTACTGTATCTAATGTTGTGGACAACGTGAGGCCGCCGTGGGACCGGGAAAGACAAATGGTCTACGTTACGATCCTGGCCGTGGCGAGAATGGTGATTTGGACGTCACGTCTGCAAGGTTGCCGGGGGGTGTTGTCTTTTTCTGATCAAGATCTGATCGCGTTCTTTAAGCACCAACTACGGGTGAAGATCAGATGTGATAGAAGAAGGCTGCATCGCGCGGCATTTGACAGAAGATGGATACATGTGGCAAGTCTGTGTGTACGAAGAGGAGCCAAATTTGAATACGTGTTCCCCGCCTAGGTGTGGAACGCGCAGTTCTGTAAAGTTAAATTAAACAAGTAGTCTCTCAGCTAGCTGAGTGTGTGTTCCATCCCTCCCCGATTAGGAAGCCTCCAAGATCCCCATCCCCTCTTACCTGCAATTTTTGTTTTCACCCCTTCCTCTAAATTTTACCCATCTTGGAGAAAAAGAAATACAAACTAACCTCCATCCCTTACCCACAAAAATTTTCTTTTCTCCATTCACCCCCATCTAGAGGGCATCCCCACCTAGAGACTGACCCGCAGAAGCGAGGTTCCTTTTACAAACCTAGTGGAACGGGCAGTCTATCAACTAGACGGGGTTGGGAGGGTCCTACTAATCACCTTTTGTTTTTTCTTCCCCCGCCCTCGACACAAATGAATTATTGTTACCATTTTATTGTTATCTTTTTTGTTTTTACACGTCAATAAAAAATGTTTTAAAAATTGGGAGTTACTAGGACGTCCCCCAATATGAAAGGGTGAATGCGGTATTATGGTGAAAGAAGATACTAGCTGGGAGAAACTTTTGACTTTGTTTAGTTCTGGAGTGACAAGGATGACCAACGACCCCCAAAATCCCCCCTTTTGAGTTGGCCATGTGCCTAAGTTTTTTGTTCAACGTTAATTTTGAATGTATTTTTTAACATGAATAAAAGATTTAATATCTCAAAGTGTAGTATCTGTTCTTCAGATGCTGCAAGCTATGACTAGCTATGACTAGCAAAGACCAGATGTGGGGGCAACCCCACATGCCTGACCTTTAACCAGCTCCCATTTCCCACCTCTCGGGAGCTGGTCCCCTTTTTCCCTTCCCCCTCCCTTCACTCCTCACATTAAAAATCGGCCTTGTGCCTTATTTGCTCGGTGGGGGAGCAAATAAATACCATCTGTTCTTCAGATGCTGCACTTCTATTTCTTGTTCTCTTTCGGTGGAGGAGAAATCCTTCACGACTGAGACAATTTTTATTTTGGTACCTTTTCTCCTCGTTAAAAAACGACCCTGGTGTCTAACTCTGTCCCGTGGGGAGGCATAGTAAATAGGTACTCTACAGCACATCCGGTTAGACTTTTGTATTGATTTTCAAGCTGACTTCGAAGATGTGAGTCGGCATGATGTGCCCCTCACTTGAAACTATACCAAACACCATAACTGTGGCCAGAAATTTTGTTTTCATCACCTTGGGCATGCCCCTGTTATTCATGACAATTGAACGATGCATTTTGAGAGTGCTGAAAACGGCCCTGTTGTCATACATTGGATTGGTAGAGAGCATGAGTTGTACAGCGTCGCATTTCAGATCTCATTTGTTGAACACTGTGTCACCTTCAGACATGATAGAAGGCTCCTCTCGCTCTTGGGATTTGTTCACAACTAACTTAGTAGATGGTCTACAGCAAAAAGGAAAACTGGTTTTCATCAAATGGAAATGAAATAATGTCGTCTTTTTAGGGCGACAATTTTATCATTCCACCGAGTATATATATATATATATATATATATATATATATATATATATATATACATATATATATATATATGTGGGTGTGTGTGTGTGTGGGTGTGTGTGGGTGTGTGTGTGTGTGTGTGTGATAAAAAGTTATATTCCAAAATTCATGATGTTGACCATCTTATAATTTATTCCTTTAATTCAGTTGACTTATACAACTGAATTAAAGGAATAAATTATAAGATGGTCAACATCATGAATTTTGGAGTATAACTTTTTGTCATTAATTCTCTATATTGCTCTGTAATTACATTGAGCTTCTTAAATAAGGATTGATATATATTATAAGAATATACATTTCTACAGAAATATATATATATATATATATATATATATATATATATATATATATATATATAAGTTGGAATTTATGTTAAGCTTTTATGCTTTAGGCAACACTTAAAATGTTTGCTAGGATTGTGTTGGTATCGTTTACCAGATGTTCTTAAATATATTCTTTCGTTAAATTAAGTGTTCGTCCTATTATTCACGTTAACTCTACAACAACACATCTCCAGAGACAGCAAGTTGAATCGAATTAAAACAAACTAAAAATAAAAGATAATATGCAAACTCTTAATCTTACACTTACACAGAAATAATACTATGGAAAGTGCCGCAGGGATTCATAACCTCGCGTTTATTTTCTATCGTTATTTTCTGTCTCACATAAAAACTTCAATAACATCGTTCACATGTATAACTAAACATGTTATATTCAAATTAGAGTAGTTGAACCTCTATTTAAAATGGCTCAATTTCAAATTAATTAGAACAAGAACTCGCCTACTAACACCAATACAAATAACTTTCCATTTTATTCGTTTTGTGTCCTAACATCAAGAACAATTTCCATGAAGAGAGTTTATGTATATGTTGAACAACATGGTACTACGTGACTAAAACGCTTCTCCTATAGAAAGAGGTTCAGGAAAGAGAAAAGCTAGCTTTGAACTTTGTCAAGGCAGGATAGTGCTTCGAGCAGCTCCTGTCCAGATGTGACAATAGTACTCCATTTTAGAATGAATCTGACTTTTATACAGGTGGAGGATTTTGTCGGGGATGAAATATCTTCTGAAACGGTAAAATGGCTCAATCATTTTTCTTTTCTTATTTTCGGTTAGGACTGAAGTTCAGACCCAGACGCTTGAAAAACAGGGGACCTCTTTCAGACGAAATATATATATATATATAAATAAGGACCAATGAGGATCAGTGAGTTCCTGATAATAATTTCAAATTTTGGTTTTTGATTTTATACTCCTTCATATTTTAAACCACAGGAACATATTTTAACTTTGATAATAATGTTTTTTTTTATTTTTATATTGTTAACAATTATAAAACCTATAACGTCTAAAAATTTGCCACAAAATATTGTAGTTGATATGTACGATTACAAAATATTGTAGTTGATATGTACTATTACAAAATATTGTAGTTGATACGACACTGACATTTCATACTGTTTTCTTTTCTCTAGTATCAACTCTATCTAGCATTGTTGTCTTTTTTCAATGTTGTTGTTCCGTTAGCGTGAGTTCCAGTTTTCACTGAGTGACGAATGATAGTAATAGTTTATGTCTGGGTGTTTTAGTGTTCCCAGTTTTTTTTGTTTTTTTTTTCGCATGTCTAATTCATATAAATTATGCAACTCAGTTTATATATTTTCGTTCGTTTTGACACTTTTTCAACACAATTTTAATTGTTCTAACGGGTTAGAATCATTCTTTTGCTTGTTCACACGACTAGCGACCTATTTAATACCAAACTCTGTGCAATTTAGAACTTCTAGCTTCTGATTCTTTTCATAGCTTTATCAATGAAATAAAATATCAACCCGTACTCTCATCTTTTCAGCTATAAGGATCGTACAACACGTGACTAAATATGTGTATTACAAATAGCTACGACTTTTCTGTAATCATTTTCTATAATCATGATGATGATGATGATGATGATCATCATCATCATCATCATCATCATCAGGTGATTAAAAACACTCGCGAAAGAAATGGCCAAGATAAAATAATTTGCTGTCATAATATTCGATTAACTAGATTACAGCAAGTCAGGAAAATCATCAGAAATTTTTGGAAAAAAGAATTACTCCGTTGCATTTAATCA